>NW_027637659.1:0-36919 GCF_951216825.1 Electrona antarctica
CGGGACCCCCAGGGGGTCTTCATCTAAATGCTAGTTTGGAACCAAATGGACCCTTATGGGTCTGTAACTCTGAGAGTGTACAAATGGAACCAAACGGACCCGTTAGATGGAACCAAATGAACCATAACGGGTCCATTTGGTACACTCTCAGAGTCAAAAGAACTTTGATCTTACAATAATACATTGGAGTCCCAGAGATAGAAATGCCATTAAACAAAAACAAACCTGCCTTCCGTTGGTATAACTCCTGTAAACAGAAGATATGCTGTTTCCAATTCACCGTCATGTCCTTTTCTTTTTTTTTGTGGTAATGTTTTGTTCAATCCACCTGTCCCTTCATTTCCCACGAGGTCGTGTTCAGTGTCACAGATCAAGACCTCTTCTGATTGGTTCATGCCACTGCTGCTGCACAAAGTCCCCTTCACGCCACGGGCACAACGAAACACAAACCCACTCTCTGCACATTACGTGTTACACTCCTCTGTGTTCCCAGAGTCTGGAATCTAATTAGAACGTCCCTCGACAACCTCACAACAACAACAACATGCCTCACTGCTTTTCTCCTGTGCGTCCCTTTGGAATATCGCCCTTCTCTGTTTATTTGTTTATCTCTGTGGTTCTCAAAGTGGGGTCCGGGGACCCCCAGGGGTCCTTGAGGGAGTTCCAGGGAACTCAATGATATAGTTTGGAACCAATCAATGTTAATCGATGTTAATTTAACTCTGAGAGTG
This sequence comes from Electrona antarctica, assembly GCF_951216825.1. Classification (NCBI taxonomy): domain Eukaryota; kingdom Metazoa; phylum Chordata; class Actinopteri; order Myctophiformes; family Myctophidae; genus Electrona; species Electrona antarctica. Next base: position 732 of record NW_027637659.1, read on the forward strand.
TGCAAATGGAACCAAATGGACCCGTCAGGGTCCAGTGCTTTTCTCTAGCATTTCCCTTGGAATATCGGCCTTCTCTTCCTAACGGGTCCATAGGTACCGACTTGGTACCGTAGCCTATAGGGGGATATTTCTCATTATTTTAACAGGCTTAAAAAGACATCTCGCAGGGAAAGAGAGGATGAGAGAGCTTTACAACAGAAAGACAAATATTAGGGCATTTGTGCTGCCAGTTACAATGTGGGACAGAGAAAAGTCTTGGAAAACGAGGGACTGTCCCACGCAAAGGGGGACAGCTGGTCATCCTATTAAGATTTTTTTTTTTTTTTCACGATTTTTCAAAAATAGCAGATCTACAAGCTCGTAGCGCGCCACCGAGTGGCGCGCTACGAGCTTGTAGATCTGCTATTTTTAAATAGCTAAATTATAACAATGCTTAAAACACCAAAAGGGGTTCCCGCCCAAAATGGTTTAAGGTTATTGTAGCAGTCAATTTATATTGGGGGTCGGGTTGCCAAAGCATTTTCGGGGGTCCCCGGCCAAAAACGTTGAGAACCCCTGGCGTAGCTGATACTTTGAGATGGAGAACGTGTCTGTTATTGCTCAGTGTCTCGAGGAAAGCGTGGCGTGTTGAGAACCAGCTGTACGCTGCAAATCTGCCGACAGATTTACATCTTGAGGGAGAACAACAATAGCTGCATTAAATCCCCTCCAACCTGGCGCTCGCCGGGCGAAGTGCTGCGTGTAGCATTCTTCACTGTTGGCACTCCTTGTTTTTGAAAGAGCAATCCATATCGGGGGAGCCTGACGTGAGCTATACGGCCACGATCAGTAATCCACCCCCCTCTCTTCTGATTACTGATGAGGGAATAATGGCCCTCCTGGCTGTCCCATCGCTGGAATAACAGACGTCTGTAGCTGCGTTGGCAGACCTCGAGCTGTGAGAATGAAAAAGTAGAAGTTTGCTAAACTCATCCACTGTTAACTCTTTTAGCGCCGATATCCTTTTTTTGGGCGCCTCCTGGTCCAAACGCCCGCCATGCCGAGATCGCCTTTTCACACTTAAAAAAAAGAAAAAAGAATATCAATTGATTACGGTTCATAACTGTGTTCTGTGTTCTGTGTGCACTCGTAACACTCCGGGTTGTGCTGCGATGGAAATAAAATAAGGAAAAACAAAGTGAAAATTCCACTTGCTTATACTGTCTAACGTGAACGCAGTTTTTTTATCGTAATATCTCGGATTCTTCTTTATGGCTCCAAAACAAGCTAATTTCTCTAAACGATGTGATCCTCCGTTACAAAATGGATGTTTTGGGTAAATTAAATTAAATAACAATAGAGGCACCTAGCGTTACATAGCGATAATTCACTTCCTGGGTCTCGGTTTCCGAGTGAACCGGCTTTCAAACTAAGAGTCGCGCCGAATTAAATGACTGGCTGGCGCTGCTGCAGTGCGCTTTTCAGACACCAGATGGCAATGTTGCCGGTAAATGAAATATATGGTAATGACGTTTGGAAGATTTAGAACACTTTCCTGGGGGTCTTTATGTGTGTAATATATTAGATATTTTAGATTTTAGAAGTGAGCCCAGTGTCTCTGATGTCATAGACACTGGGCTCACTTACTTCCTGGACTACATGTTCAGTAAGATGAACATCCACAAGGAGGAGCAGTGCACCAAAGCATTATGGGAATTGTAGTCTAGGAAGTAAGTGAGTAAGTGCGCTTTCTAAATCTTCTAAACGTCATTAACATTTATTTTTTTTTGCAAAAAGGGGGGAAGTGTCCCATCCTGTTCTCCGCCGTAGCTCAAAGCAAGCGATGAACGTTTCATATTCAAAATCCTAACGATGGTTCCCATGTATGGGGGGGGTTGGGGGGGGGGGGTTGTATGGTGGACATGATCCGTCTTCCAGTGATGCATGTACAGAGTGCATGATGAACAAAGCATTTTTCTTTCTGTGAAATAAACCAAACTCCTTTTGTATGTTCAGGGTCCGTGGCCTAATAATATTATTGTTCACCGTCCGTCCGCAACTGGAATTGTGCCCAGTTGTGTCCGACGTATAGAAGACCTCCTGAAACTACCTGATGAACAGGTTCAGGATGGACGTATAGAAGACCTCCTAAAACTACCTGATGAACAGGTTCAGGATGGAGCGCCGGGATTGTTTTTCCACCTTAAAGGAGCATTCAGTGATTTGGAAAACCACCCAGTCCGCCCCGGTAACAAAATGTGCACATGCACACGCTCTACAGTGGGGGGAAGTGCAACAGCATACATGTGCACCAAGGCCCGCCCCCACTCGATCATGATTGGAGGAAGGCCCCTCTCATCCTGATTGGATGAAGGCTTTGCCACCCGCCACCAAAACTGAAACTAGGGTTTTTGGACCCCAGGGGCTCACTGGGGACAGGGAGGAACTCCTTATATGGTCAGCACACTCTATAGTAGGGAGGATTATCCAGAAAAAATGAAAGAAATAAGTGATATTTGAATTAAGTCAAATCACTGAATATACCTTTAAAATCATCAGGTATTATTATTATCATTATATTAGGAGGAAGAATGTTTTTCAAATAAGTGTACAGAGTACCACAGACGAAAAACAGTCTAAGTCCAAATGTCATTCTGACCCCTCCACGAAAAGGCCTCGTTGTCCTGAACCCTTATCTATCATTTATACATTATGGATCAATAGTGTGGACTGTGGACTGTTATTCGTCTGTGGCATTATGTATGTCGTTTTTATGTGGACACGCCAACCAGTTCATTAAGTATGCCTGGTTTGCCTGGTGATGGGTGTTGATCCACCTGAACTGAAGCCACACCCACAGCTGTTGTTGTATGATAAAGGGGGAGGGGATGATATTGTGATGTCACTATATCACTGTTTTTTTTCCCATTGGCACATTTGGACTGTCAAGGTTTCAGCCTCCAGGAAGAAACCCTAAATACAAAGGGAAGACATCATTGCACAATAACAACCACTACTGTCACCTCATAAACACATGAAAAACTGGAAATAAATAAAGAAATCACGGCGTTCCATCTTTAAAGTTCCACACGTGTCGTATATCGTTAAGTGGAGAGAGTGTGTAAAGATGTTGTTAAAGTGTTTGTTTCTATTTCCATTGTTCTTTAAATGGTACTGTATTGTAAGATGATGATGATGATGATGACATATATTTTTTTACACGTATCATTTCAAATGTTGTATTGTACAAACTATTACAAAAAAAAAAAGATTAATGCCAATGTTCTGGTGGGGAGAATTGCACTGACTACCCAGAATAATCTAGATACGTACTGTACTGTACTGTACTGTACTGTACTGTACTGTACTGTACTGTACTGTACTGTACTGTACTGTACTGTATGAAAACCACTGCACATTCAGGGCATGAACGTTGGTTTGAGTGAGCAGAAACGCTGCTGTCGGGAGGAAACCTCATAACTCCATTTTTGAGGTTTTTGATTTTTCTTTTTGGCATAAATCAGTGCTATTGAACACCCTTTACGTCTGTGTGTTGTTTCAAACATATTGAGCCAATGGAAAGTAGTAAAACGTGCTTTGGAGAAAACCTCTTAACTCCATTGGACCCTCAAACTGTCTGCTAAAGCAAGCTAACTCCACCACCTCTCCCCCTCTCAAACTGTCTGCTATAAAGCAGCTAACTCCACCACCTCTCCCCCTCTCAAACTGTCTGCTATAAAGCAACTAACTCCACCACCTCTCACCCTCTCAAACTGTCTGCTATAAAGCAACTAACTCCACCACCTCTCCCCCTCTCAAACTGTCTGCTATAAAGCAACTAACTCCACCACCTCTCCCCCTCTCAAACTGTCTGCTATAAAGCAACTAACTCCACCACCTCTCCCCCTCTCAAACTGTCTGCTAAAGCAGCTAACTCCACCACCTCTCCCCCTCTCATGGCAATTGGCAATATATAAACCCACAACACCAACTTTGATGATGCAGTATTGCTTTGTTTTGAAAATATAAGGTTTTCTTAATTTCTTGAAAAACGTATAATTTAAATTTTCCTGAAAAATGAACCATTTGGAGTTAAGAGGTTTCTTCCTGACAGAAGAGAGATGAAGAACTCAGCAACCACTGTACAGTATCTACTGTACACGAGCCTGAATCAGATGTTTTGTCCCTCTCTGTCTTTGCTTGAACATGTTATGTTTTGATATTAAAAAAAAAAAATGTTTATAAATAAATGTAGATGGTGCAATTTGGCCGCACCCCCTCGTTGCAGTGCAAACACAATAAATGGAAGGAGAACGTATAATATACTCTGTGACATTTTGCAGTTTCTTGGAAGTTGCAGTGAGAGAATCTGTGTTTGTCTATAAGAGCCCCGAAGCCAAAGATATACATTATTCATTTTCAATGTTCTTCTTTTTTATTCTGTTTTCTTTATTCACTGCATACTTAACCCGTTCTGGGCAGGAACCCCTTTTGGTGTTTTAAGCATTACGTTATACTTTAGCTATTGACAAAATAGCAGATCTACAAGCTATGAGCTTGTAGTGTTAATGAATGTGTTGAGCGGGTCGTTGTTTGTTTGCAGGGCATAGATACTCTTTACAGCTTTGACTCTTTACAGCTTTGACTCAGTGCTCTTTGGATGTCTCTCACAGGAAAGGTCATAGATTAGACTACATGAAGCAGCAACATGCTGGGAGGAAACTCAGGAAAGGCGCTGGATGTCAAAGAAAACGTCTCAAAAAGCCCCCAATTTACAATTTAGGCATTTATCAGACGCTCTTAATCCAGAGCGATTTACATTAAGCAATAACAAAAAAGCATGGTAGTACATCACATACATAAAAAGTAGTTATCATGAAACATGCATAAGCTAAGAACGTAACAGTGGAGTATCTATATAATTAAACTATACATATAAACTATACATACTATACTATACTATACTATACTATACTATACTATACTATATGGAGCAAATGGAGAGGACTCGTCGCCCAATGTTCCAATAGGAACGGGAGGAACTAAGTCTAAGTCTAAGTCTAAGACTATATTATACTATAGATATGTACTATAAAGTGCTATGACTACATACAATGCAATTCTAGTGCTGTCTACGTAACACATGCTATAAGTCTGTATAAAATGCTATCTAAGTCTACATCTAAGGGGCTACTAGGGCAAGTGTTACGGGCCATGATGGAGTCTGAAGAGGTCCACCACATGATGCGTAAAGAACGGCACATTCAAATAAGTTGAGGGGAAGATATTTTCTTATTCTTTCACCAAGCCACCATCTTACCCGGTAAGTAAGTAGTCCAGTCCGCACACTGTTTGTAGCTCCCACAGGAATGTTATTTGGAATATAAGGATGACATTTGTTTGTAGCTCCCACAGGAATTTTATTTGGAATATAAGGATGAAAATGTCATCCTTATATTCTAAATAATTTCCTGTGGGAGCTACAAACAGCGTGCGGACTACTTCTCCTTCTCCTGTATACGTATCTTTGTGTTCAGCACCTGAAAGTTTTTTGTAGATGTGCGTACTTTACTTTCCTCTGGATTCCGTTTCCAGTAAGTAAGCCACCTCATACCAGTGTTCACAGCACACTAAACGCTGTCAAAGTGGAGCTGCTTCGACCATAAAAAACATTTTGTCCTCAGTGAAAGAGCTAGGCTGCTTTCCTTCCTGCATCCTTTCTCCTTTCCTCCTATCACAGCAGGCCTACATACACATCCTTTCTCCTTTCCTCCTATCACAGCAGGCCTACACCACGTCCTCATCCTTTCTCCTTTCCTCCTATCACAGCAGGCCTACATACACATCCTTTCTCCTTTCCTCCTATCACAGCAGGCCTACATACACATCCTTTCTCCTTTCCTCCTATCACAGCAGGCCTACATACACATCCTTTCTCCTTTCCTCCTATCACAGCAGGCCTACACACACATCCTTTCTCCTTTCCTCCTATCACAGCAGGCCTACACCACGTCCTCATCCTTTCTCCTTTCCTCCTATCACAGCAGGCCTACATACACATCCTTTCTCCTTTCCTCCTATCACAGCAGGCCTACATACACATCCTTTCTCCTTTCCTCCTATCACAGCAGGCCTACACACACATCCTTTCTCCTTTCCTCCTATCACAGCAGGCCTACACCACCATAGATATATATAAACTCTAGATGGCTCAAGGCGGAGTTTCTGACGCCGTTCACCCGGCAGCCATCTTACTTCGGGGCTACAGTACAGTATGTTCAATGGCAGCTCAAACAGAAACAGTCATAACTCGCTCAAATCTTGACGGATTTACAAACGGGTTGGTTTATTACAAACGTTGTCAACGTGGCTATGATTCAGGACACTTATCTGCTTAATTTATTTTTTTATATGAACGTCGTATAAAAGCATATAAGTATGCGGACGTCTCTGACGTTTAAAACAAACCAAACCGTTTGAAAATCGGTTGAAAATTGAGCAAGTTATGGTAATTTAAGAGTACATGCCCCATAGACACAATGTTATGTGTCCCGAGGTAAGATGGCCGCCACGTAACGACGTCACTCTCCATTGGCCAACAGCGCGGGTGAGCTATCTAGAGTTTATATATATCTATGTACACCACCACCATCCTTTCTCCTTTCCTCCTATCACAGCAGGCCTACATACACGTCCCCATCTGAAGTGTCTGAAGCTTACTTCTCCACCTACTCCATTCTGCATTCTTCTACCTCTATTCTCCACCTACTCCATTCTGCATTCTTCTACCTCTATTCTCCACCTCCTCCATTCTGCATTCTTCTACCTCTATTCTCCACCTCCTCCATTCTGCATTCTTCTACCTCTATTCTCCACCTCCTCCATTCTGCATTCTTCTACCTCTATTCTCCACCTCCTCCATTCTGCATTCTTCTACCTCTATTCTCCACCTCCTCCATTCTGCATTCTTCTACCTCTATTCTCCACCTCCTCCATTCTGCATTCTTCTACCTCTATTCTCCACCTCCTCCATTCTGCATTCTTCTACCTCTATTCTCCACCTCCTCCATTCTGCATTCTTCTACCTCTATTCTCCACCTCCTCCATTCTGCATTCTTCTACCTCTATTCTCCACCTCCTCCATTCTGCATTCTTCTACCTCTATTCTCCACCTCCTCCATTCTGCATTCTTCTACCTCTATTCTCCACCTCCTCCATTCTGCATTCTTCTACCTCTATTCTCCACCTCCTCCATTCTGCATTCTTCTACCTCTATTCTCCACCTCCTCCATTCTGCATTCTTCTACCTCTATTCTCCACCTCCTCCATTCTGCATTCTTCTACCTCTATTCTCCACCTCCTCCATTCTGCATTCTTCTACCTCTATTCTCCACCTCCTCCATTCTGCATTCTTCTACCTCTATTCTCCACCTACTCCATTCTGCATTCTTCTACCTCTATTCTCCACCTCCTCCATTCTGCATTCTTCTACAATTTACAATTTACAATTTACAATTTAGGCATTTAGCAGACGCTCTTAATCCAGAGCGACTTACAATAAGCAAGAACAAAAAGCATGGGAATACATCACATATGTAAAAAATGCATTTATCGCGAAACATGCGTAAGTTAAGAACGTGACTAGAACATATCTATATAATGACACTATACATATAAACTATAACTAGAACATATCTATATAATGACACTATACATATAAACTACACATATATGCTATACTATGCTGTACATATATACTATGAAGTGCTATGACTACATACAATGCACTTATTGTGCTGTCTACATGACATGCTATAAGTCTGTTTCAAATACTATATAAGTCTAAGAAGTGCTGTCTAAGGGGGGTAGGGTAAGTGCTATGGGCCATGATGGAGTCTGAAAAGGTGGGTTTTCAGACTACGGCGGAAGATCGGGAGTGATGCTGCAGTTCTGATTGCAACGGGAAGTGCATTCCACAGTTTTGGGGCCAGAAGGGAGAAGAGTTTGGGACGTGTGGAGCGTTGTCCCGGCGTTTTTAGTGAGGGTACTTCCAGCTTCCCTGCGTTGGCTGATCTGAGTGCGCGGGAGGGTTTGTAGGGTTCAATCATGCTGGCAAGATATGGGGGAGCCATACCTTTGGTTGCTTTAAATGCCAACATCAGAGTTTTGTATTCTGTGCGGGCAGCGACCGGGAGCCAGTGCAGGGAGCGGAGCAGGGGGGAGACATGTGAGAATTTTGGCTGGTTGAAGACCAAGCGAGCTGCGGCATTTTGGATCAGTTGGAGAGGCTTCAGTGCACATGCCGGTAGGCCAGTAAGGAGAGAGTTACAATAGTCAAGTTTTGACAGGACTGTTGTCTTCTACCTCTATTCTCCTCTACTCTTCCTTCTCCACCTCCTCCATTCTGCATTCTTCTACCTCTATTCTCCACCTACTCCATTCTGCATTCTTCTACCTCTATTCTCCTCTACTCTTCCTTCTCCACCTCCTCCATTCTGCATTCTTCTACCTCTATTCTCCACCTACTCCATTCTGCATTCTTCTACCTCTATTCTCCACCTACTCCATTCTGCATTCTTCTACCTCTATTCTCCTCTACTCTTCCTTCTCCACCTCCTCCATTCTGCATTCTTCTACCTCTATTCTCCTCTTACTTCTCCACCTCCTCCATTCTGCATTCTTCTACCTCTATTCTCCTCTACTCTTACTTCTCCACCTCCTCCATTCTGCATTCTTCTACCTCTATTCTCCTCTTACTTCTCCACCTCCTCCATTCTGCATTCTTCTACCTCTATTCTCCTCTACTCTTACTTCTCCACCTCCTCCATTCTGCATTCTTCTACCTCTATTCTCCACCTACTCCATTCTGCATTCTTCTACCTCTATTCTCCTCTACTCTTCCTTCTCCACCTCCTCCATTCTGCATTCTTCTACCTCTATTCTCCTCTTACTTCTCCACCTCCTCCATTCTGCATTCTTCTACCTCTATTCTCCTCTACTCTTCCTTCTCCACCTACTCCATTCTGCATTCTTCTACCTCTATTCTCCTCTACTCTTCCTTCTCCACCTACTCCATTCTGCATTCTTCTACCTCTATTCTCCTCTACTCTTACTTCTCCACCTACTCCATTCTGCATTCTTCTACCTCTATTCTCCTCTACTCTTACTTCTCCACCTCCTCCATTCTGCATTCTTCTACCTCTATTCTCCTCTACTCTTACTTCTCCACCTCCTCCATTCTGCATTCTTCTACCTCTATTCTCCTCTACTCTTACTTCTCCACCTCCTCCATTCTGCATTCTTCTACCTCTATTCTCCTCTACTCTTACTTCTCCACCTCCTCCATTCTGCATTCTTCTACCTCTATTCTCCTCTACTCTTACTTCTCCACCTCCTCCATTCTGCATTCTTCTACCTCTATTCTCCTCTACTCTTACTTGTCCACCTACTCCATTCTGCATTCTTCTACCTCTATTCTCCTCTACTCTTACTTCTCCACCTCCTCCATTCTGCATTCTTCTACCTCTATTCTCCACCTCCTCCATTCTGCATTCTTCTTCCTCTATTCTCCTCTACTCTTACTTCTCCCCCTACTCCATTCTGCATTCTTCTACCTCTATTCTCCTCTACTCTTACTTCTCCTCCTACTCCATTCTGCATTCTTCTACCTCTATTCTCCTCTACTCTTACTTCTCCACCTCCTCCATTCTGCATTCTTCTACCTCTATTCTCCTCTACTCTTACTTCTCCACCTCCTCCATTCTGCATTCTTCTACCTCTATTCTCCTCTACTCTTACTTCTCCACCTCCTCCATTCTGCATTCTTCTACCTCTATTCTCCTCTACTCTTACTTCTCCACCTCCTCCATTCTGCATTCTTCTTCCTCTATTCTCCTCTACTCTTACTTCTCCACCTACTCCATTCTGCATTCTTCTACCTCTATTCTCCTCTACTCTTACTTCTCCACCTCCTCCATTCTGCATTCTTCTACCTCTATTCTCCTCTACTCTTACTTCTCCACCTCCTCCATTCTGCATTCTTCTTCCTCTATTCTCCTCTACTCTTACTTCTCCACCTACTCCATTCTGCATTCTTCTTCCTCTATTCTCCTCTACTCTTACTTCTCCACCTCCTCCATTCTGCATTCTTCTTCCTCTATTCTCCTCTACTCTTACTTCTCCACCTACTCCATTCTGCATTCTTCTACCTCTATTCTCCTCTACTCTTACTTCTCCACCTCCTCCATTCTGCATTCTTCTACCTCTATTCTCCTCTACTCTTACTTCTCCACCTCCTCCATTCTGCATTCTTCTACCTCTATTCTCCTCTACTCTTACTTCTCGACCTCCTCCATTCTGCATTATTCTACCTCTATTCTCCTCTACTCTTACTTCTCCACCTCCTCCATTCTGCATTCTTCTACCTCTATTCTCCTCTTACTTCTCCACCTCCTCCATTCTGCATTCTTCTTCCTCTATTCTCCTCTACTCTTACTTCTCCACCTACTCCATTCTGCATTCTTCTTCCTCTATTCTCCTCTACTCTTACTTCTCCACCTCCTCCATTCTGCATTCTTCTTCCTCTATTCTCCTCTACTCTTACTTCTCCACCTCCTCCATTCTGCATTCTTCTTCCTCTATTCTCCACCTACTCCATTCTGCATTCTTCTTCCTCTATTCTCCTCTACTCTTACTTCTCCTCCTACTCCATTCTGCATTCTTCTTCCTCTATTCTCCTCTACTCTTACTTCTCCACCTCCTCCATTCGGCATTCTTCTTCCTCTATTCTCCTCTACTCTTACTTCTCCACCTCCTCCATTCTGCATTCTTCTTCCTCTATTCTCCACCTACTCCATTCTGCATTCTTCTTCCTCTATTCTCCTCTACTCTTACTTCTCCACCTCCTCCATTCTGCATTCTTCTTCCTCTATTCTCCACCTACTCCATTCTGCATTCTTCTTCCTCTATTCTCCTCTACTCTTACTTCTCCTCCTACTCCATTCTGCATTCTTCTTCCTCTATTCTCCACTACTCTTACTTCTCCACCTCCTCCATTCTGCATTCTTCTACCTCTATTCTCCACCTACTCCATTCTGCATTCTTCTACCTCTATTCTCCACCTACTCCATTCTGCATTCTTCTACCTCTATTCTCCACCTACTCCATTTTGCATTCTTCTACCTCTATTCTCCACCTACTCCATTCTGCATTCTTCTACCTCTATTCTCCACCTACTCCATTCTGCATTCTTCTACCTCTATTCTCCACCTACTCCATTCTGCATTCTTCTACCTCTATTCTCCACCTACTCCATTCTGCATTCTTCTACCTCTATTCTCCACCTACTCCATTCTGCATTCTTCTACCTCTATTCTCCACCTACTCCATTCTCCATTCTTCTACCTCTATTCTCCACCTACTCCATTCTGCATTCTTCTACCTCTATTCTCCACCTCCTCCATTCTGCATTCTTCTACCTCTATTCTCCACCTACTCCATTCTGCATTCTTCTACCTCTATTCTCCACCTACTCCATTCTGCATTCTTCTACCTCTATTCTCCACCTACTCCATTCTGCATTCTTCTACCTCTATTCTCCACCTACTCCATTCTGCATTATTCTACCTCTATTCTCCTCTCAGGTCACACTAACCTCTCTCCTTCTACTCCTCGGCGGGGCGGCGGTGGATCAGGGGTAGAGTGGCCGGATGGTAACCGCAAGGTTCCCAGTTCGAACCCTGTGGGCTCCCCCATGGGCAGTGTCGAAGTGTCCTTGAGCCATACATTGAACCCCAAATAGCTCCTGATGTGCAGGTTGGTGCCTTGCATGGTTTCTGCTGCCATCGGTGTATGAATGTGTGTGTGAATGGGTGAATGTAATGCACAATCTATGTAAAGGTGTGTGAATGTGTGTGTGAATGGGTGAATGTAATGCACAATCTATGTAAAGGTGTGTGAATGTGTGTATGAATGGGTGAATGTAATGCACAATCTATGTAAAGGTGTATGAATGTGTGTGTGTGAATGGGTGAATGTAATGCACAATATATGTAAAGGTGTGTGAATGTGTGTATGAATGGGTGAATGTAATGCACAATCTATGTAAAGGTGTGTGAATGTGTGTGTGAATGGGTGAATGTAATGCACAATCTATGTAAAGGTGTATGAATGTGTGTGTGAATGGGTGAATGTGATGCACAATCTATGCAAAGGTGTGTGAATGTGTGTGTGAATGGGTGAATGTGATGCACAATCTATGTAAAGGTGTGTGAATGTGTGTGTGAATGGGTGAATGTGATGCACAATCTATGTAAAGGTGTATGAATGTGTGTGTGTGAATGGGTGAATGTGATGCACAATCTATGCAAAGGTGTATGAATGTGTGTGTGAATGGGTGAATGTAATGCACAATCTATGCAAAGGTGTGTGAATGTGTGTGAATGGGTGAATGTGATGCACAATCTATGTAAAGGTGTGTGAATGTGTGTGTGAATGGGTGAATGTGATGCACAATCTATGTAAAGGTGTATGAATGTGTGTGTGAATGGGTGAATGTGATGCACAATCTATGCAAAGGTGTATGAATGTGTGTGTGAATGGGTGAATGTAATGCACAATCTATGTAAAGGTGTGTGAATGTGTGTGTGAATGGGTGAATGTAATGCACAATCTATGTAAAGGTGTGTGAATGTGTGTGTGAATGTGGTGAATGTAATGCACAATCTATGTAAAGTGCCTTGGATAAAGGCGCTATATAAATGCACCATTTACTATTTACTCCTCAAGCCAAATCCAATTCCCACACTGTGGGGGATGTGTTTCAGTACAACCACCACACTGTGGGGGTGTGTTTCAGTACAACCACCACACTGTGGGGGATGTGGTTCAGTACAACCACCTCACTGTGGGGGGGGTGTTTCAGTACAACCACCACACTGTGGGGGGGGGGGGGGGGGGGGGGGGGGGGTGTTTCAGTACAACCACCACACTGTGGGGGGGGTGTTTCAGTACAACCACCACACTGTGGGGGATGTGTTTCAGTACAACCACCACACTGTGGGGGGTGTGTTTCAGTACAACCACCACACTGTGGGGGGTGTCTTTCAGTACAACCACCACACTGTGGGGGGGGTGTTTCAGTACAACCACCACACTGTGGGGGATGTGTTTCAGTACAACCACCACACTGTGGGGGTTTTTTTTTTCAGTACAACCATCACACTGTGGGGTTTTTTTTTTTCAGTACAACCATCACACTGTGGGGGATGTGTTTCAGTACAACCACCGCACTGTGGGGGGTGTGTTTCAGTACAACCACCACACTGTGGGGGGTGTTTTTCAGTACAACCACCACACTGTGGGGGATGTGGTTCAGTACAACCACCGCACTGTGGGGGGAGTGTTTCAGTACAACCACCACACTGTGGGGGGTGTGTTTCAGTACAACCACCACACTGTGGGGGGTGTTTTTCAGTACAACCACCACACTGTGGGGGGTGTTTTTCAGTACAACCACCACACTGTGGGGGGTGTGTTTCAGTACAACCACCGCACTGTGGGGGGTGTGTTTCAGTACAACCACCACACTGTGGGGGGTGTTTTTCAGTACAACCACCACACTGTGGGGGGTGTGTTTCAGTACAACCACCGCACTGTGGGGGGTGTGTTTCAGTACAACCACCACACTGTGGGGGATGTGTTTCAGTACAACCACCACACTGTGGGGGGTGTGTTTCAGTACAACCACCACACCGTGGGGGGTGTGTTTCAGTACAACCACCACACTGTGGGGGGTGTGTTTCAGTACAACCACCACACTGTGGGGGGTGTGTTTCAGTACAACCACCACACTGTGGGGGGAGTGTTTCAGTACAACCACCACACTGTGGGGGGTGTATTTCAGTACAACCACCACACTGTGGGGGGTGTGTTTCAGTACAACCACCACACTGTGGGGGGAGTGTTTCAGTACAACCACCACACTGTGGGGGGAGTGTTTCAGTACAACCACCACACTGTGGGGGGTGTGGTTCAGTACAACCACCACACTGTGGGGGATGTGTTTCAGTACAACCACCACACTGTGGGGGGTGTGTTTCAGTACAACCACCACACTGTGGGGGGTGGTTTCAGTACAACCACCACACTGTGGGGGGGTGTTTCAGTACAACCACCACACTGTGGGGGGTGTGTTTCAGTACAACCACCACACTGTGGGGGGTGTGTTTCAGTACAACCACCACACTGTGGGGGGGGTGTTTCAGTACAACCACCACACTGTGGGGGGTGTGTTTCAGTACAACCACCACACTGTGGGGGGGTGTTTCAGTACAACCACCACACTGTGGGGGATGTGGTTCAGTACAACCACCACACTGTGGGGGGTGTGTTTCAGTACAACCACCACACTGTGGGGGATGTGGTTCAGTACAACCACCACACTGTGGGGGGTGTGTTTCAGTACAACCACCGCACTGTGGGGGGTGTGTTTCAGTACAACCACCACACTGTGGGGGGTGTGTTTCAGTACAACCACCACACTGTGGGGGGTGTGTTTCAGTACAACCACCACACTGTGGGGGGTGTGTTTCAGTACAACCACCACACTGTGGGGGGTGTGTTTCAGTACAACCACCACACTGTGGGGGGTGTGTTTCAGTACAACCACCACACTGTGGGGGGTGTGTTTCAGTACAACCACCACACTGTGGGGGGTGTGGTTCAGTACAACCACCACACTGTGGGGGGTGTGTTTCAGTACAACCACCACACTGTGGGGGGTGTATTTCAGTACAACCACCACACTGTGGGGGATGTGTTTCAGTACAACCACCACACTGTGGGGGGAGTGTTTCAGTACAACCACCACACTGTGGGGGGTGTGGTTCAGTACAACCACCACACTGTGGGGGATGTGTTTCAGTACAACCACCACACTGTGGGGGGTGTGTTTCAGTACAACCACCACACTGTGGGGGGTGGTTTCAGTACAACCACCACACTGTGGGGGGGTGTTTCAGTACAACCACCACACTGTGGGGGGTGTGTTTCAGTACAACCACCACACTGTGGGGGATGTGGTTCAGTACAACCACCACACTGTGGGGGGTGTGTTTCAGTACAACCACCACACTGTGGGGGGTGTATTTCAGTACAACCACCACACTGTGGGGGATGTGTTTCAGTACAACCACCACACTGTGGGGGGAGTGTTTCAGTACAACCACCACACTGTGGGGGGTGTGGTTCAGTACAACCACCACACTGTGGGGGATGTGTTTCAGTACAACCACCACACTGTGGGGGGTGTGTTTCAGTACAACCACCACACTGTGGGGGGTGGTTTCAGTACAACCACCACACTGTGGGGGGGTGTTTCAGTACAACCACCACACTGTGGGGGGTGTGTTTCAGTACAACCACCACACTGTGGGGGATGTGGTTCAGTACAACCACCACACTGTGGGGGGTGTGTTTCAGTACAACCACCGCACTGTGGGGGGTGTGTTTCAGTACAACCACCACACTGTGGGGGGTGTGTTTCAGTACAACCACCACACTGTGGGGGATGTATTTCAGTACAACCACCACACTGTGGGGGGTGTATTTCAGTACAACCACCACACTGTGGGGGGTGTGTTTCAGTACAACCACCACACTGTGGGGGAGGTGTTTCAGTACAACCACCACACTGTGGGGGGTGTGTTTCAGTACAACCACCACACTGTGGGGGGTGTGTTTCAGTACAACCTCCACACTGTGGGGGGTGTGTTTCAGTACAACCTCCACACTGTGGGGGGTGTGTTTCAGTACAACCACCACACTGTGGGGGGGGTGTTTCAGTACAACCACCACACTGTGGGGGATGTGTTTCAGTACAACCACCACACTGTGGGGGGTGTGTTTCAGTACAACCTGTGGGGGGTGTGTTTCAGTACAACCACCACACTGTGGGGGGTGTGTTTCAGTACAACCTCCACACTGTGGGGGGTGTGTTTCAGTACAACCACCACACTGTGGGGGGTGTGTTTCAGTACAACCACCACACTGTGGGGGGTGTGTTTCAGTACAACCACCACACTGTGGGGGGTGTGTTTCAGTACAACCTCCACACTGTGGGGGGTGTGTTTCAGTACAACCACCACACTGTGGGGGGTGTGTTTCAGTACAACCACCACACTGTGGGGGGTGTGTTTCAGTACAACCACCACACTGTGGGGGGTGTGTTTCAGTACAACCTGTGGGGGGTGTGTTTCAGTACAACCACCACACTGTGGGGGGTGTGTTTCAGTACAACCACCACACTGTGGGGGGTGTGTTTCATTACAACCACCACACTGTGGGGGGTGTGTTTCAGTACAACCACCACACTGTGGGGGGTGTGTTTCATTACAACCTCCACACTGTGGGGGGTGTGTTTCATTACAACCACCACACTGTGGGGGGTGTGTTTCAGTACAACCACCACACTGTGGGGGGTGTGTTTCAGTACAACCACCACACTGTGGGGGGTGTGTTTCAGTACAATCACCACACTGTGGGGGGTGTATTTCAGTACAACCACCACACTGTGGGGGGTGTGTTTCAGTACAACCACCACACTGTGGGGGGGGTGTTTCAGTACAACCACCACACTGTGGGGGGTGTGTTTCAGTACAACCACCACACTGTGGGGGGGGTGTTTCAGTACAACCACCACACTGTGGGGGGTGTGGTTCAGTACAACCACCACACTGTGGGGGGTGTGGTTCAGTACAACCACCACACTGTGGGGGGTGTGTTTCAGTACAACCACCACACTGTGGGGGGGGTGTTTCAGTACAACCACCACACTGTGGGGGGTGTGGTTCAGTACAACCACCACACTGTGGGGGGTGTGTTTCAGTACAACCACCACACTGTGGGGGGTGTGTTTCAGTACAACCACCACACTGTGGGGGATGTGTTTCAGTACAACCACCACACTGTGGGGGGTGTACACCACCACACTGTGGGGGAGGTGTTTCAGTACAACCACCGCATGTTTAAAGACGTTTACAGAATCTCATACCTGCTATACTTACCATCGCCAAAACCAGTGGTTCCCAAACCTTTTCATGTCAAGGACCCCCAAATTGACACTAATTAGTCCGTGGACCCCCATTTGAAGATAGGCCTATAATGCCAGGGACCCCCCATAAGAGAAGATTTTTACGCCTCTAGCAGTGATTCTCAACACGTTTAATTTCAAGGACCCCCAGTTTGACATGCATTAGTCTATGGACCATTTAATGGCATTTCTATCTCTGGGACCCCTGATTTATATTGTAAAATATATGCTAATTTGTACACTCTGAGTTACAGACCCATAAGGGTCCATTGTGTTCCAAACTATCATTTACCCCTGGGGGTCCCCGGACCCCACTTTGAAAAAACATGAAAAAAACATGACCAATCCGTGGAGCATGACCACAAACATTGTTAGGTATGTCCATATGATGACCATGCACGGATATGCTCTAAAAGTGTGAAAAACGTATTTTTCATTTCAGTAGGTCTTTAAAGAAAACGATGCACTTATTGGTTATATAACTTGTATTTGTACTCACTAGTAAATCCATGACATGTACTGAGCAGTAAGTGGCATGGTGTGTTCCAGGGTGTAGCCTGGGGTCCACCTATGCTTTCTATGGAATCGGCAGCTCCCGGCAGGATCCGCCGGGAGAATCTAGACGCAGCTGCGCTACATGAGTCTAATTAATTAGAGCGACAGAGAGAGGAGTGTGTATGTGGCGTGGGTGCGTGTGTGCGTCAATTTAACAAAGGTGCAGACGATCAAAAATTAGCAGAGAGTGATCGACGTTTGCGCTACTCTATGCCAAATTGAAGTAGACTCGGCCCCAGACTTTTTTTTTCTCCCTGGAAATACAAACGTCTGGGTTTCTGAGGCTACACTAACCCCTGTCCTTCTACTCCTCAAGCCCAAGTCCCACAAGTAAAAATATTTAGGACGACCGTCGAGCCGATTCTACTCTATGGCTCCGAGACATGGACACTTTCAAAGAAATTAGAGAAACGGATGACACTTACACCCGCCTTCTAATGAGAGCGCAAAATCTGTCTTGGAAGAGCCACCCATCGACTGATCTAATATACGGCAACCTTCCCCATGTTTCTCCACTAGTCCGATCCAGAAGAACACAGTTTGCCGGCCACTGCTACAGAGCTGAGTGTGTGTGTGTGTGTGTGTGTATGTGGCGTGTGTGCGTCAGTTTAACAAAGGTGCAGACGGTCAAAAATCAGCAGAGAGTGATCGACGTGTGTGCTACTGTATAGCGAATTGAAGTGGGCTCGGCCCCAGACTTTTTTTTTTCTCCCTGGAAATAAAAACGTCTGGGTTTCCGAGGCTAGCCAGGGTGTAGCTCGGCTGATTGAGCGCTGCCCTTTGAGTCACAAGCTTCTAGGTTCAACATTAAACACTGCCAACTCGGCGTGCGGCTGCTATCAACCAAACTCTGCACAGACGTCCAGTCCTCAGAGATTGCCTGACCCTGACCACCGCTGGGCAGCGGCCATCATTACCCTGACTGACCACCGCTGGGCAGCGGCCATCATTACCCTGACCCTGACCACCGCTGGGCAGCGGCCATCATTACCCTGACTGACCACCGCTGGGCAGCGGCCATCATTACCCTGACTGACCACCGCTGGGCAGCGGCCATCATTACCCTGACTGACCACCGCTGGGCAGCGGCCATCATTACCCTGACTGACCACCGCTGGGCAGCGGCCATCATTACCCTGACTGACCACCGCTGGGCAGCGGCCATCATTACCCTGTCTGACCACCGCTGGGCAGCGGCCATCATTACCCTGACTGACCACCGCTGGGCAGCGGCCATCTTTACCCTGACTGACCACCGCTGGGCAGCGGCCATCATTACCCTGACTGACCACCGCTGGGCAGCGGCCATCATTACCCTGACTGACCACCGCTGGGCAGCGGCCATCATTAGTTCTGTGACTGAGAGGCGTTTTGACAACCCATGCTTCATCAAAGCTCAGAATAAAGCCTCGTTCACAACAGCATCGTTCTAAGATACCAGACCGTCGAGCACCATTTAACCCATTCTGGGCGGGAACCCCTTTTGATGTTTTATAAGCATTATGTTATACTTTAGCTATTGAAAAATAGCAGATCTACAAGCTCGTAGCGCGGCACCGAGTGCCGCGCTACGAGCTTGTAGGTCTGCTATTTTTGAAAAATCTTGAAAATGTGACGCAAATCTTTGAATCTATATTATTTCAGAGCGAACGTTCTTAACTCAAATCTTTGCTTCCGAGGGGGTCTCTGGAACAACATATTTTCAGATGGCGGTCGGCGGCCAATTACATATAATTTCTGGGGTCCTTGACATGAAATATTGAGAACCACTGATATAGAAACATGAGTTTTTTCTGAAAATTGTCATGATTTAGAAGACTTTTTTTTAAATGTCGACGTCAGGCCTAATTTGATTAAAAACCTTTTCCAATTCTGTAAACTGGCAAAAAGTCCACCTTGATTTTTTTTCTCCTCCAGCCTTTCAAGTGATTCAGAAAAAGGGGATTACAGAGAAAATGGATTAAATGGATCCAATCCATCACAAAGTCTCGTGTTCGAGCACGTGTAGTGTGCACTACAGCTCGTGTACGAGCACTGTTGATGAAAAGTACAACATGGCCTCGTGCATTCTGAGACAATTCAAACGTGGAAATCACATTAGTACATCTTACACTAATTAGCTATTGCATTATTGATTCTGTAACAGGCAAACTCATCCACTAAATGACATGTGGAGGCTTAGGAATGAAGCGTCATACCAGGTTCCAGCCCTTATCCTGTTTGTCTGTGTCTGTGTCTTTTCAAAGACACGTGACGTCTTTTAACCCATTTCAACCTGAGACTATAGATTCTACAAATGTCTTCTACATCCTGTTGTCAGTGGTGCTCAAAACCTTTTCATGTCAAGGACCCCATCTGAAAATAGTTTGTTCCAGGGACCCCCCCAGAAGCAAATATTTGAGTTAAAAACGTTCGCTGTGA
This sequence comes from Electrona antarctica, assembly GCF_951216825.1. Classification (NCBI taxonomy): domain Eukaryota; kingdom Metazoa; phylum Chordata; class Actinopteri; order Myctophiformes; family Myctophidae; genus Electrona; species Electrona antarctica. The sequence goes on from NW_027637659.1 coordinate 20,776, forward strand.
ACAAATATATTTTCTAAGATTTGCCCTCATTTTCACGATTTTTTTCAAAAATAGCAGACCTACTAGCCTGACGTCGAAATACATAAAAAGGTCTTCTGAAAGAATATTATATTCAAAGATTTGTGCCAAATTTTCACCATTTAAAAATAAAATAGCAGATCTACAAGCTCGTAGCGCGCCACTTGGTGGCGCGCTACGAGCTTGTAGATCTGCTATTTTTCAATAGCTAAAGTATAACGTAATGCTTAGTTAAAACACCAAAAGGGGTTCCCGTACAGAATGGGTTAAACAAAGTCAGCCCACTCACGAAATCCTCTCTCCTTCAAAATGTCCCGGATATAATACAGTAAGCTGATGAAGCCGGCAGTAAGCATGTCTTTGCTGTCGGAAGGAAGGCTCCTATCTCCATTTAGGAAGGAAGGCTCCTATCTCCATTTAGGAAGGAAGGCTCCTATCTCCATTTAGGAAGGAAGGCTCCTATCTCCATTTAGGAAGGAAGGCTCCTATCTCCATGAAGCATGTCTTTGCTGTCGGAAGGAAGGCTCCTATCTCCATTTTTTTAGGTTTTAGATGTTTTTTCTTTGCATAAATCAGTGCTATCAGTGCCCTTTATGTCTGTGTGTTGTTTCAAAAATATTCTTCTTCTTTTCGTGTCTTTGAAGCATGTGGTTAGACGACAGTTTCCCATTTCTTTACACAGTCTTTTGCATTATTGTTGAACTCTGAGAGATCTTTTATGCTGCACGGGTTGGGTAGTAGAGGGAAGACAAGGCAGTGCTGCATCGTATGGTACCAGGGCCAGATCTAACATATGGGCACTTTGGGCACGTGCCCAGGGGCCCTTGGGCACCAGGGGCCCCTAAAAAAAAAAGGGAAAGAAAATGTCCCTGCTAATCCGAATTCAATAAATGGTGTCTAAAAAGATTAGTGTTTTATTGTTGGTGAGAAGGGCAGCTGAAAAGTGCAATTGTGTGTAAAGCAGCAACAATGCGCTAGATTGGCTGTCACTCTGGGGAGGGTAGGCGACCGGAAATAGGCCAATATAACGGCATAAAACTGCCCCAAAACGGCTCCGAAACAGCAAAAATGTTGTGCGCGCGTGAAGGGGGGCCCTTGGAGCTTCAGTGCCCAGGGGCCCTCAGAGGTGTTAATCCGGCCCTGTATGGTCCTCTTCTCCACATTCACAGATGGTTGAACCAATGGAAAGTAGTAAAACAAAACGCTTTGGACAAAACCTCTTAACTCCTTTGGGAGTGTCTGCTAAAGCAGCTAACTCCACCATCTCTCCCCCTCTCATGCAAATATGTAAGCATGCAAATGGAAAGAAATATAATCAAGAATCTCCATGTTCCACATTGTTTATGGAATGCTGCATTTCCTTAATCAAGCATTCAATTCACAGGTGCAATTGAGAGCTCCTTCATTGCAAGGCATTCAAACCCTTTTAGTAACACACACAAACACACACACACACACACACACACACACATCACACACACACACACACACACACACACACACACACACACACACACACACACACACACACACACACACACACATCACACACACACACACACACACACACACACAAACACACACACACACACACACACACACACACACACACACACACACACACACACACACACACACACACTTTTTAACCCATTTAGTTCCAGGGACCCCCCCCCCCCTCCCCCAGAAGCAAAGATTTGAGTTAAAAACGTTCGCTCTGAAAGAATATATATATTCAAACATTTGTGCGGCCATTTCACGATTTTTCAAATGTAGAAAACCTAGTGCCGTGCTATGAGCTTGTAGATCTGCTATTTTTCAATAGCTAAAGTATAACATAAAACACCACAAAGGGGTTCTTCCCGTCCAGAATGGGTTAAGATATGCAGGAGGATTATGCTTTGATGTCCATCAATGGTTTCTGATGAGCGCTTATTTCTGCCATCACGGACCTTGTGCGAAATCGCAAAACACAAGCCCCCGATTGGAAGCGTGCAGCAGGTGCACTTCTCGCCGGGTTCTGATGGTGATGATGGGGGTTCGAGTCGGAAGGAAGGGGGGGGGTTGGGGGTTGGGGGGGGGGGGGGGGGGGGGGGCAGAGGAGCGGTGAGGTGGAATTGAATTCCTCGCCGAGCAGAGATAAAAGACACCCAGGAGAAACAGACGAGAAGCACCGAGAGGAACAGATGAATGGATTAACCCCTTCAGGACGGGAACCCCTTTTGGGTTGGCTGTTGAAAAATAGCAGATCTACAAGCTCATAGCGCGGCACCGAGTGCCGCGCTACGAGCTTTGTAGGTCTGCTATTTTTGAAAAATCGTGAAAATGTGCCTCAAATCTTTGAATATATTCTTTCAGAGTTTCAGTTTTTAACTCAAATCTTTGCTTCTGGGGGGGGTTGGTCCTAAAACAACATATTTTCAGATGGGTGGTCCACGGCCAAATACATATAATTTTTTGGGGGTCCTTGACATGAAAAGGTTTTGTAGCAGAGTGGCTCACAGCCTCAGCCTGATGGTGGCGCTATAGTGTAACAGAGTGTCTCAGAGCCTCTGCCTGATGGTGGCGCTATAGTGTAACAGAGTGGCTCTGCAGAGCCTCTGCCTGATGGCCTCAAAAGTCCAATATCTCCCCCAGTCCAGTGGGATATCCCTTTGGTCAAGTGGTTAAGATCTTTAGACTTTCACGCAGGAGGCCCGAGTTCGAATCCCGGGCGCTACACACCACTGAACATAGAACCATATAGGGTTTTTTCACTGTCAGGTCTAAGTGGGTTAAGTGAAGGACCTTTCAAAGCGCATGCCTTGAAGGAGAGGCGAAGGCAGGCAGCCGAAGGCAGGGCGACACGGAGCAGGCGACGGCGGGTGTGATGAATGGTTGGTAATAAGCCGCGGCGAGGAGCCGGTGATTGCAGTGTCTGCTGGTGATGGAGGGTCTCCTCCACCATCCAGGTGCTCTCGGGCTTATATGAGACACTGAAGACAGGCCCGATGCCCGATGCCAGGCGGGCCCTGGGACACTGAAGACAGGCCCGATGCCCGATGCCAGGCGGGCCCTGGGACACTGAAGACAGGCCCGATGCCCGATGCCAGGCGGGCCCTGGGACACTGAAGACAGGCCCGATGCCCGATGCCGATGCCAGGCGGGCCCTGGGCTCTGAAGACAGGCCCGATGCCCGATGCCAGGCGGGCCCTGGGCTCTGAAGACAGGCCCGATGCCCGATGCCAGGCGGGCCCTGGGACACTGAAGACAGGCCCGATGCCCGATGCCAGGCGGGCCCTGGGACACTGAAGACAGGCCCGATGCCCGATGCCAGGCGGGCCCTGGGACACTGAAGACAGGCCCGATGCCCGATGCCGATGCCAGGCGGGCCCTGGGCTCTGAAGACAGGCCCGATGCCCGATGCCAGGCGGGCCCTGGGCTCTGAAGACAGGCCCGATGCCCGATGCCAGGCGGGCCCTGGGACACTGAAGACAGGCCCGATGCCCGATGCCGATGCCAGGCGGGCCCTGGGCTCTGAAGACAGGCCCGATGCCCGATGCCAGGCGGGCCCTGGGACACTGAAGACAGGCCCGATGCCCGATGCCGATGCCAGGCGGGCCCTGGGCTCTGAAGACAGGCCCGATGCCCGATGCCAGGCGGGCCCTGGGCTCTGAAGACAGGCCCGATGCCCGATGCCCGATGCCAGGCGGGCCCTGGGCTCGCTCAGGCCCGATGCCCGATGCCAGGCGGGCCCTGGGCTCGCTCAGGCCCGATGCCCGATGCCAGGCGGGCCCTGGGACACTGAAGACAGGCCCGATGCCCGATGCCAGGCGGGCCCTGGGCTCGCTCCGTCACAGTTTAACCCACTTAGACCTGACCTCAAAATTTAAAAAAAATCTTCTAAATCCTCCAGTTTTCTGAAATAAATATTTTCACGATTTTTCAAAAATAGCAGACCTACAAGCTCGTAGCGCGCCACTCGGTGGCGCGCTATGAGCTTGTAGATCTGCTATTTTTCAATAGCTAAAGCATAACATAATGCTAACACCAAAAGGGGTTCCCACCCAAAATGGGTTAAAATGCTGCATGGCTGCCCTTGTTCTCAGATAAAAATAATAATAAAATAAAAAGTAAGTTCACTATAGTTTCAACCCTCGGCTCGCTTCGTCACACTTTGAAATGCTGCATGGCTGCCCTTCTCAGATAAAAATATAAAAAAATAAGTTCACTAGTTTCAAATGAGAGAATAGAGTGCAGGAGTGAGTCATCTTAAAATAATCTCATATAAGACTTAAAAAAAGGCAAAAATAAAGAAACGGTCTCTGCGATATTGTCAGGGAGGTGAGTCTGCAGTCGTTTATGACAGTCAGTCAGTCATATTTGATACAGTCTGTTTCTAGCGAAAAAGTAACTACGGTAATTTGGTAACATTACCGTTTTCTCTCAGTCAGATTCTTCATATCCATATGAATGAAACCGCCAGGATGATTTGATTATTTTTCAGAACACAGTTAACAGTACAATACAAATACAAAAGTACACGAACCCGTGGACTTAGCGCCCTCTAGCGATATTGACGTCATACTGCGGTGCTCCATTGCAGGCACAGGATCTTGGTGGATTTGTTTTTATGTGTGTGTTGGCATCGCATGCGTGTCATTGGCTACAGATCTGTGTGTGAGTTGACATCGCATGCGTGTCATTGGCTACAGATCTGTGTCTGAGTTGACATCACATCCGTGTCATTGGCTATACAGATCTGTGTGTGTGTTGACATCGCATGCGTGTCATTGGCTACAGCTCTATTTGTGTGATGACATCGCATGCGTGTCATTGGCCACAGCTCTATATGTGTGTTGACATTGCATGCGTGTCATTGGCTACAGATCTGTGTCTGAGTTGACATCACATCCGTGTCATTGGCTACAGATCTGTGTGTGAGTTGACATCGCCTGCGTGTCATTGGCTACAGCTCTATTTGTGTGTTGACATCGCCTGCGTGTCATTGGCTACAGCCATACTGATATGTGACCATACCATACTGATATGTGACCATACCATACTGATATGTGACCATCCCACACTAGGTGACAGGTGACGTCATCATTTCCGGTAGAACGCCGTCTCCCGGTAGAACGCTGTCTCGGTAGAACGCTGTCTCTCTGAACAGAAATAAGCTAACCTAACTTTATAAACATAAAGAAGGAAGAACATCATGCCACCAAAGAAGCAGCGTTCCAACCCTGTCCCTGTGATGGAAGAAGAAGACGATGACAATGACATTGAAGAGATCCGTAAGTCGCTAGACTTCATGTCATCGGAGATGGCCAAAGTGACGAAACAGCTGAAGGCGCTGACAGAGCTTGTACCCGAAGTCAGGCAACTTAAGGATATGATAAAAGACAAGAACAAAACCATCGATCAGCTGGAAAAACGTGTACAAGACCTGGAACAGTATACACGAATGGATGATGTTATTATCTCGGGATTTAACATCAAACCCCGCTCATACGCAAAAGCTGTAGCGGGGGGTGGAGAAGTCAGCGAGGACGCTGCGGATGCTGACCTACAAACGCTGGAGATGCAACTTTTGAAATTTCTCGAGAGTAAAGAAATACTGGTCGATGCAAACGCTATCTCCGCATGCCACACGCTTCCTCGGAAGGATCAGAACGGTGAGAAGGCTAAACCTGCTATCATTGTTCGATTTGTGAACCGCAAGAAGAAAACCGATCTACTGAAGCAGTGGAAGAAACTGGAGGGGACCCAGGTTTACCTGAACGAGCACCTTACCAGGAAAAATGCCGAGATTGCACGAGAGGCACGATCCTTGAAGAAGAAAGGCAAGATAAAATCAACGTGGACCAGGAACTGTAAAGTGCTAATACGGCTAAATGGATCCACTCCTGAGGAAGAGAAGACAGTGATGGTAAGAGAACTGAAAGACCTTGATGAATACACGTGATGCTGCTGTCTCCTCGGCCCGGAGGGCTAGAAATAGATATGTAGCAATGAAGCTAGCGCTACTACTGATTCATTTTTGGATTATTTTTTGGATTGTTTATGCCCTTTTGGGCATGGCATGGCCATGGTTTATTTCCCTTGTCAGAAGGAAAGTTGGAACCTCTCTACGTTTTTCTCCCAATTTAAACAATTTATTTTTTCGATGCATTGTGATCTTTGCATGCAGGGAAAAGCCGCCTGCCATGCGAATCTCTGTTCGCATGTTGTTCTTTTTGTCTCCTTATTTGCATGGAACTTGGCTTGTGGACATATCTGGGAAGGACAATGCCCCAGCGACTTATTTTTCGGGGTCTGGACTTGACAAATTATTTATTTACTATTCAACTTCTGTTCATGGATGTATAGCCCGTTCTATGGTGGATACATGGCCCCATGGGGTTCCGAAACTCTGCTCTGTTCTTTTTTTGTGGACTGGAACTAGCAATGACCTCTTTACTATTTTTTTCACTTTTTTTGTACGGACAAATAGCCGGTTTTGTGGGCGATTATTGTGTGCGTGCGTGCGGGCGTGTGTGCGTGCGTGCGGGTGTGCGTGCTGGTGTGGGCGTGCGGGCGTGTGTGTGTGCCGGTGTGTGCGGGTGCGCGCGTGCGTGCCTGTGCGTGCTGGTGTGGGCATGCGGGCGTGTGTGTGTGCCGGTGTGTGCGGGCGGACGTGTGCGTGCGTGCGTGTGTGCAGGTATATGCAGAATGCGGATTGTTGGATTTCCAAGCTCATTGTCATGATTTTATTTACGTTTTTTTTGTTAAACAATGACACTTAATGAGGATGAAATTAAGTTCCCCTTTAGGGACATTGACGATGATGATCTAGAATCCACTGTTAATCTTAACTATGGGAGTGATTCCATACATCTACTATATTCAAAATGTGAAAATCTCAACTTAAAAACTTTTGATCACATGGAATACAAAATCCACGATTTTTGTAATGATATAGATCCGGAAAATTACTTCTTTAACAGGATTAGTAATACCTGTGAGTACTATACTGATAAGCAATTTAAAGAGGTCAAAACAGAAGGTGATTTCTCAATAATTCATTTCAACAGCAGGAGCTTGTACAAAAATTATAAAGAAATTGAGAAATATCTGTGTCAATTTAGCAAATTCAGCGTAATAGCGGTTTCCGAAACCTGGTTAGAAAAAGAAAAAGGTTATGATGTGGGAATGGAGGGATATGAATTGTACACAATGGACAGGACCAATTCAAAATCTGGGGGAGTTGCACTATATGTAGATGCGGCTCTAAAATGCAACATGATCCCATCAATGTCAACCACCATTGATGGAATTATGGAATGCATAACCATTGAAATTGATGTGGCAGATTCTAAAAACATAATCATAAGTTGCGTGTACAGAACACCTGGATCCTGTCTAGACACATTTAATCAGAAGCTTGATAGCATGCTCGCTAATATAAACAACAAGGTACATATATTAACGGGTGATCTTAACATTGACCTCTTGAACCCTCATGGGAATGCTAAAACAGCCGATTTTATAAACGGAATGTATAGTAAAGGTCATTTCCCAATCATCACTAAACCAAGTAGAATCACAACAGATACAGCCACATTGATTGACCATATATACATAAATGCAACAGATTGTCAAACCATGGCCGGCCTACTAATAAACGACATAAGTGACCATCTTCCTGTGTTTGGGATATTTCAACAGCTTCTTAAAAAGGAAAACAATATCCAAATGCACTCCCACAAGCTGATAAGATGTAGAACACCTGAGTCCGTTGCTGCCCTAAAGGTTGACCTGAGTTTGCAAACCTGGGACGAAGTATATGCTACTGATGACCCTGACCAGGCCTATGATGTCTTTCTGTATACCGTGCTTAAGCTGTATGATAAACACTGCCCGTTAAAACAGTCCAAACTCAAGAACAAAGTTAAGCAAGATAAACCATGGATGACCAAGGGCCTTGAAAATGCATGTAAAAAGAAAAACACATTATATAGATTATACATGAAACATAGAACAAAGGAGGCAGAAAGTAGATATAAAACATATAAAAATAAATTAATGAGTATTATAAGATATAAAAAGAAGGAATATTATCATAAACAATTGGAACAACACCGAAGTAACATCCAAGGTACATGGAAGATTCTGAATAGTATAATTAAAAAGGGCCAGGTAAGTAACAACTACCCAAATCATTTTATTAAAGATGACACCATTATAAATAATACCAAAGAAATAGCAAATGAATTTAATAACTTCTTTGTAAATGTCGGGCCTGCTCTTGCAAAAAACATCCCGGAGCAGAGAGATAGTGAGGGTTTAGATGAAAGAGTAATCAAACAAAATCCAAATTCGATCTTCATCAGGATTGTAAACGAAAGTGAAATCCTGGAGATTGTCCAGAAGCTAAAAAATAAGAAGTCAACAGACTGTACAGACATAGATATGGCACTAATTAAAGACATCATATATTGTATAGTAGCACCATTCACATACATCTGCAATCAATCATTTTTAACTGGGGTCTTCCCAAACAGTATGAAGACTGCTAAAGTAGTTCCTATATTCAAAAATGGAGACAAATATAACTTCACAAACTACCGACCTATCTCTCTGCTGTCACAATTCTCAAAAATTCTAGAAAAACTGTTTGTGCAAAGGCTTGATAACTTCATAGAAAAACACAATTTATTAAGCAGTCACCAGTATGGTTTTAGATCAAACAGGTCCACCTCTATGGCAGTCACGAAATTGGTAGAACATATATCTACAGCAATTGATAATAATGAATATACTGTAGGGGTTTTTATTGATCTGAGCAAGGCATTTGACACTATACATCATGGCCTGCTCCTAAAAAAAATGGAAAGATACGGTATTCGAGGAACTGCAAATTCATGGCTAGAGAGCTACCTCAGCAACAGACAACAGTATGTAAGCATGAATAATGTTGAGTCGGAAAAACAAAACATCTCATATGGAGTCCCACAAGGCTCTGTACTTGGGCCCAAACTGTTCATAATGTACATAAATGATATATGCGAAATATTGGAAAACTTAAATTGCGTATTGTTCGCGGACGACACAAGTCTGTACTGCACAGGGGGGAGCCTCGAGCAGCTCCTGGACACAGTAGAAAAAGAGCTTATAACTCTGAAAAAATGGTTTGATATTAATAAACTGTCACTAAACTTAAGCAAAACTAAATTCATCATCTTTGGAAATAGGAAAATAGACAAACAGATCAAAATCAAGTTCGCTGATGTTGAAATCGAACAAGTACAAGACAGTAAATTCTTAGGAATTATAATTGACAACAAACTTAACTGGCATACACACATAAACAATTTAAGAACCAAAATCTCTAAAACTATCGGAATACTGTATAAGATGAAACCCATTTTGGACCAGAAATCACTGTACTTACTGTATTGCTCCCTCGTACTTCCGCACATCAGTTATTGTGTGGAAGTATGGGGGAGCAACTATAAATCAAACATCAACCCCATATTTCTTCTCCAAAAGAAAGCAATCCGAATTATAAATCACGCCGATTATTACGCACCAACAAATCCACTTTTTATTCAGTCACACACCCTAAAATTGCATGATCTGGTAGACCTCTCAACAGCAGTTATAATGTATAAAGCACATAACAGACTGCTTCCGCCCTGTGTCCAGGAGTTGTTCGAGGCTCGAGAGAGCAGGTACAATCTTAGGGGATTCGGCATATTCAGGGGGACTAAGGCTAGAACCAACAAAAAAGCGAGATGTATAAGCGTAAGAGGTGTGAAACTGTGGAACGGCTTAGACAATGAACTGAAAAAGTGTAGCTCAATTTATACATTTAAAAGAATGTACAAATCTAAAATAATAGATAAGTATAGAACATTATTATAACCTAGTATATTTACTAATCATATCTTAATCATATTAGTACACAATTATTATGATAAAGCAATATAATAACTATATAATAACCATATAAATAACTTCTTCTCATGTGCGACTCTGGATTCTGTGTGATCAAATCTGTCTTCTCCTGTGTGTCTTTGTTTTATTTTTATTTTTATTTTTTTGTCCGTTTTTTTGTTTTTGTTTTTTTGTTTTTTGTTTCTTCTCTTTGTTTCTCTGTCAGTTTTATGTCCCCCCCACTCCCCCCCTGGGATAGGCACAATAAGCCATTGGCTTCAGCCTAAACCCTTTTGGTCTAAGTGTAAAAAACACGATGAATTGAATACATGTAATGTAATGTTTTTTTGTTTTTGTATTTATGACCAAAATAAAACTGAACTGAACTGAACTGAACTGAGCTCTATTTGTGAGTTGACATTGCATGCGTGTCATTGGCTACAGCTCTATTTGTGTGTTGACATCGCCTGCGTGTCATTGGCTACAGCTCTATTTGTGTGTTGACATCGCCTGCGTGTCATTGGCTACCGCTCTATTTGTGTGTTGACATCGCCTGCGTGTCATTGGCTACAGCTCTATTTGTGTGTTGACATCGCCTGCGTGTCATTGGCTACAGCTCTATTTGTGTGTTGACATCGCCTGCGTGTCATTGGCTACAGCTCTATTTGTGTGTTGACATCGCCTGCGTGTCATTGGCTACAGCTCTATTTGTGTGTTGACATCGCCTGCGTGTCATTGGCTACAGCTCTATTTGTGAGTTGACATTGCATGCGTGTCATTGGCTACAGCTCTATTTGTGTGTTGACATCGCCTGCGCGTCATTGGCTACAGCTCTATTTGTGTGTTGACATCGCCTGCGCGTCATTGGCTACAGCTCAAGTCATCACAATGGAAACATTTCATTGGCAATTTGTAATGAAATTCTAAGCTGTCACGCTGCAATCGATAACCGCATCAGATCAGCCTCATTTCAATATGTTTGAGCTCTAGGATCCTTGCGGTTTGAGGCCAACTATAAATGCATTATGGCTTAAGTGTGCTCACTGCCTTAAGCTGTGCTGCTGAGGATGGAATGTGTTCTGTGATGGGGAAGACAGATTTGTTCGGACAGGGCCTATCGCAACAGATCTAGGATGGAAATGTTGATGACAGGGAGGAAAGCAAGCTGAAGATGTACTTTATATTATTTACTGTATATGTAGCACTTTTCAAAAGCTTGTTTACAAAGTTCTTCACGAACACAAAGTTCCTCTGGAAGGTAAACATGTGGGCTATACCTCACTGGGCACATTTAAGGCCTCACTCACACTGTTGCAACATGCATACAACATTTGTCTTGTCTGCCAAACATTGGAACTATCCCATTGAGACAAAGTGGGTGCCAAATCAGTATTTTAGCTGTGACGTGAGCGCGAGCACGTGAGATACTTCCGGGTCCTACTTTTGTGTCCCCATATACGCTTTTGTGTCCCCATAGAGTTATACTGTGACGCTCCGTCGGACTAAATCTGAGACGAAAACAACCACGAAAGTCTCATTTTACCGCTTTCCTCGCAACAACAAAGCTGCGCTGCTCTCCCAAATCTGGCTGTGACAGGCCGTCTGCCCCACACGGAATAATATCGCCATTTTATTTCATTGTGTCAACTAAATCCTCATTAATGCAAACTAGATTCAACATACTCAAGCCTGCAAACATTCTAAATATGCCCCCGAAATATTTTACTGAGCAAATGGACTGTTACCACCTTCAATAATAATGATAATAATAGTCTTTATTGTCTCCACATCATATTTTTTTTTGTCATGGAAACTTGTACAAAACATTAATAATTCTACTCGAGTTGGAAGCATTAAGACCCATTTTAACCCTCAATGGCTTCCTTTCTGAAAAATAACGTCATTGTAAAAAGATTCACGCGTTTAGATATTCTATTTACAATGAGATGCGGACGGAGCTGGTGCCACTTGGACCCGGACGTAACGTAGCACTACAAAATGACGTCGGACTTAAATACTGAATACACTGACACCACAGCGCGTAATCAGCGCCTCAAACTGTGACTCCGCCCACCCCCTGGGGAAGTTGTGATTTGCACTGCAATGCAATTTGCGGCATTTTCAAAACAATATTGAGCAGAGTAGCGATTATCAAACGTATTTGCAATGCCATACGTTGAAAGATCTGTTGCCCGTGGACAAGGTACGCTACCTCCGCAAGTTAGATAGCATCGGCATAGATGTTTGTCCGTATGTGATTAAGGATTGGACCAAGTTGCATTGGCAGCCATAGAAAATTCTTACCCCAGGCTAAAACCGGATGTGACGTTTTTGGGTGTTCCTGTCTTATGTGGTGTCAGTGTATGGGCTATAGTTCTAAACATTGCTCTATGACTGGAACTATCCCATTGAGATAGAATGAGCACTTCCGCATTCCATTGTTACAATGGGAGTCAACGCTAGTGTCGCCACTCTCTTACTAGATTACTCTGGTCTTAACTTCCAGAGGAAGTTGTTCCACAAAACGTGGAGCCCTCACAGCTTAATGCTCTCCTCTATTCTCTCCCCTTCTATTACCAGCCTTGACGCGGCGACAGTGAGGACAGCTGCTCTGGAAGAGGACACAGGATGAGAAGTAATATAGGCAGCTGGTGCAAGGCCAGTCCGTGCCTTAAAAACAAACAATACCATTTTAAAATCACTTCTAAAAGCCACAGGTAGCTACTGTAGTGCCGTGCCTTACGTGCTACTGTACTGTACTGTACTGTACTGTACTGTACTGTACTGTACTGTACTGTACTGTACTGTACTGTACTGTACTGTACTGTACTGTACTGTACGTGCTACTGTACGTGCTACTGTAGTGCCGTGCCGTAGCTGAGGCCAGAACAGGCGTAATGTGGTCATATTTTCGGGGTCTCGTGAGGAGCCCTAGCTGCGATATGTTTGGACACGTTGGAGGCGGTTGATTGCGTTTTGAGAGAGACATGAAAATAGGAAATTGCAGAAGTCCGGGTGGTTATTATAGTGACGGAAGCATGAATAACGGTTTGTGCAGAAAATGATAAGAACTTATTTTTGGACGGGAACCTTTTTGGTGTTTTAAGCATTATGTTATACTTTAGCTATTGAAAAACAGCAGATCTACAAACTCACGAGTGCCGCGCTACGAGCTTGTAGATCTGCTATTTTTTTAAAAATCGTGAAAATGTGGTGCAAATCTTTGAATATATATTCTTTCAGAGCGAACGTTTTTGTTTTTTTTAAGATATTTTTTTGCGGCTTACGCCTTTATTGGTTTTTGAAGGGACAGACAGTAGGCTGACAGGAAACGGGAGAGAGATGGGGGAAGACATGCAGTAAAGGCCGTGTCGGGCTCGGGAGTCGAACCCGCGGCACACTGCGACTGGATTACCAGTCGGGTGCCCAGACGGTTACGCCACCGCCTGGGCCAGAGCGAACGTTTTTAACTCAAATATTTGCTTCTGGGGTGGTTCCCTGGAACAACATATTTTCAGATGGGGGTCGGCGGCCAAATACAGATAATTTTTGGGATCCTTCACATGAAAAAGGTTGAGCACCGCTGACATATAGAAACATGAGGTTTTTCAGTCAGTTTTAAAAATTCGACGTCAGGCCAAAATGGGTAAAAGATGGCGGATCACAGCTCTGCAAACAGAGAGCAAAATAATAATAATAAGAAAGCAGGGAAAGAAATGATCAAAAGTATTTGTGCAATTTACACAAAGGAAGCTGCTCTCTTAGTTATTTCAGAGGCGTTCCACTGTGCGGCGACGCACAGGTAACCTGGGAAATATCGAGTATCATTCGGCTCTCATTAATCTGACTCCAGCCAGATGGAAGACGTCATGTTTCACATCCCACCTCCATCTGGAATCTCTGCAGCCCAATCACTGAAGAAGGCGGGGCCTTTTTTCCCCAAGCTACAGTATACTTGGCAGGTGATTGGCAGATCCCGCCCCGTAGGCCTATATAGCTGCCGCTGATTGGTCCGGCTCGGTTTCATCGCTGTACTGTGGGAGCGAATCCAGATGGAGGCTGTGTTGTGAAACTTGTGAATCAGTAGCGCCACCATGTGGTGGAGTCAGGTTAGTGGAACATTAACGTTGTGCCAATGGGCCAACCCACCAGTCCCAGCTATAAGGTCGCATATATTATAACTCTATATGCTATTGGTCCAGCCACAACATCATGTGTCTCTTCAGGACGTTTTTTTCTTTCTACGTAGAAACATAGATTTTTCAGAAAGTGATCCAGTAGACACAGAAATAAACACACATGTTTGATTGATTGATTGAAAATTGTATTAACAGTTTTGCAGAATTACAGTACATTTCAAGCACAAACTCAATACAAAGGCTGTTAACTGTGAGTGGACGACCCAATTAAGCATTACACTTGTTTACAAGAGGGTCCACCATGTTCAATTCATCAAAACATTAAGAGACGTACAAATAGACACTTCTATATAGACAAAGAACAGAACAGGAATTCATCATAATGGAGGTAAAAAGGGAAAAGAAACATATACAGTGAGGGGAAAAGGGGGGGGGCGGTGGGGGGGATTCAGATTTTACGGGGGCCAGTTTCTAATTGCAGCCGTCCGTAGGTGCCCTTTGAGAGCGGTTTTGAAGGCCTTTGGAACTGCCACGCAGCTACCAAAGAGGAAATGCCTGAATTTATCTCAGCCCACGCCACCCTCAAGTCTCTGCATTTCCTTGCTCTAACCGAAACCTGGATTACCCCTGATAACACAGCTACCCCCGCCGCCCTCTCTGTTTCACACAAATTCACACACACCCCTCGCTCAACAGGTAGGGGGGGTGGTACAGGGATACTCATGTCCCCGAAATGGAATTTCCGTGTCTTAAATCTCTCTCACCTTTCTCTCACCACATGTGAATTTCATGCTATCTCAATATCACAACCAGTCCCCCTCACCCTCATTGTGCTCTATCGCCCCCCAGGAACCCTTGGGAACTTCCTGGAAGAACTAGACTCTCTGATCAGCTCGTTTCCGGAGGATGGCACCCCCCTGATTCTACTGGGTGACTTTAACCTACCTACGGCAGAGAAGTATCTTCCCGTTACGTCCCTCCTATCCTCGTTTGACCTCTCCCTTTCTCCCTCCCCTCCCACTCACAAGGCTGGTAATGTTTTGGACCTCGTGTTCTGCAGAGCCTGCTCCCCCTCCACACTCTCTGTTACTCCCTTAATTAGGTCTGACCACCACTTCATAACCTTCTCCCTCTCTCTCTCTACTCTCCCACCTAAACCTACTCACCCTCCGACCGTCACCACCCGACGCAATCTCAAGTCCCTAAACCCCTCCTCCCTCTCATCCTCTATTCTCTCCTCTCTACCCTCCCTAGAGTCCTTCCTCTCTCTCTCACCCGACCCCGCAACCACATCCTTCCTCTCCTCTATCTCATCTGCATTTGACCAACACTGCCCTCTCTCGACCAGGCCAGCTCGCTCATCCCCACCGGCCCCCTGGTTATCTGAAACCCTCAGACCTGAACGAACACCTCTCAGGGCAGCTGAAAGGAAGTGGCACAAGACAAAGCTACCAGATGATCTCTCCCACTTTCATTCACTCCTCTCTGCCTTCTCCCTCTCACTAACCACCGCTAAAACCTCCTTCTACCACACCAAAATCCAATCCTGCACTTCTAACCCAAGGAAACTCTTCTCCACTTTCTCCTCCCTCCTTAAACCCCCTCCCCCCACTCAACCCTCATCCCTCACCGCGGAGGCCTTTGCCAACTACTTCGAAAAGAAGGTTGATGATATCAGTAGCTCCTTTACCCCCCTCCCCCATAAAGAAGCACTCGACTCAACCAATGCTAACCATAACATACCATGCATGTCCTCCTTCTCTCCTCTATCCCCAGATGAGGTCCTGAAACTAGTCACATCCACTAGACCTACCACCTGTCCTCTTGACCCCGCCCCGTCTCCAATCTTCCAGACCATCGCACCTGACTTGCTCCCCTTCATCACTTCCATTATCAACACCTCAGTAACCTCAGGCTGCGTCCCATCTGCCTTCAAGTCAGCCAGGGTATCACCACTCCTCAAAAAACCAACTCTTGACCCCTCAGATGTCAAGAACTACAGACCGGTATCACTCCTTTCCTTTCTTTCCAAAACCCTTGAACGTGTTGTCTCTAACCAGCTTTCTCTCCATCTCTCAGAGAACAAC
>NW_027637658.1:0-26888 GCF_951216825.1 Electrona antarctica
CCTATACTTTGAAAGGCATCAAGTCACACTTCCCCCCCCCCCCCCCCAATGGGTCGCATTCCCAGACTGAACCATCGACGAGCACACATTGGAGGGGCGGGCCGGCCATTGGAGTACCCCCCACACACACACACACACACACACACACACACACACACACACACACACACACACACACACACACACACACACACACACACACACAATTACAATTTACAATTTCAATTTAGGCATTTAGCAGACGCTCTTAATCCAGAGCGACACACACACACACACACCTGTACTGTACACACGCACACACCTGTACTGTACACACGCACACACACACACACACACACACACACACACACTGTACTGTACACACGCACACACGCACACACACACCTGTACTGTAACACACGCACACACCTGTACTGTACACACGCACACACACACACACACACCTGTACTGTGCACACACACACCTGTACTGTACACACGCACACACACACCTTTACTGTACACACGCACACACACACACACCTGTACTGTACACACGCACACACACACACACACACACACACACCTGTACTGTACACACGCACACACACACCTGTACTGTGCACACACACACCTGTACTGTACACACGCACACACACACGCACACACACACACACCTGTACTGTACACACGCACACACACACACACACACACACACACACCTGTACTGTACACACGCACACACACACACCTGTACTGTGCACACACACACCTGTACTGTACACACGCACACACACACCTGTACTGTGCACACACACACCTGTACTGTACACACGCACACACACACACACACCTGTACTGTACACACGCACACACACACACACACACACCTGTACTGTACACACGCACACACACACCTGTACTGTGCACACACACACCTGTACTGTACACACGCACACACACACGCACACACACACCTGTACTGTGCACACACACACACCTGTACTGTACACACACACACACACACACACACACACACACACACACACACACACGGGAAGGAAGGAAAGGTTGAATGAAGGAAGGAAGGAAGGAAGGGAGGGAGGAAGGAAGGAAGGAAGGGAGGGAGGGAGGGAGGGAGGGAGGAAGGAAGGAAGGAAGGAAGGGAGGGAGGGAGGGAGGGAGGGAGGGAAGGAAGGAAGGAAGGAAGGAAGGAAGGAAGGAAGGAAGGAAGGAAGGAAGGAAGGAAGGAAGGAAGGAAGGGAGTGAGGGAGGAAGGAAGGAAGGCTCCCTCCCCCCTCTCTCTCTCTCTCCCCCCCCCTCTCTCTCTCTCTCCCCCCCCCTCTCTCTCTCTCTCTCTCCCCCCCCTCTTCCTGCCCCCCTCTCTCTCACACACACACACACACACACACACACACACACACGTGTGTGCGCCGCGCCCACG
Source organism: Electrona antarctica (assembly GCF_951216825.1). Taxonomy (NCBI): domain Eukaryota; kingdom Metazoa; phylum Chordata; class Actinopteri; order Myctophiformes; family Myctophidae; genus Electrona; species Electrona antarctica. The sequence continues at coordinate 1,424 of NW_027637658.1, forward strand.
CACGCACACTCACCTGCGTTGCCTCCGCACGCACGCACGCACGCACGCAGTCAGTCACTTGCGTTGCCGTTGCGCGCTGCACGCTCGGTGTCCCGCGCACGCACGCAGTCAGTCACTTGCGTTGCCGTTGCGCGCTGCACGCTCGGTGTCCCGTGTCGGACTATTGCCTCGTCTAAACATTGCCTCGTCTAAACTACGGTTTTCGGACTATTGCCGGAACTTCTGTCTTGCTAATGTCATCTCGGACCGTTGGAGTAAAAAGACGGTATTTCGGACAATGGTCCGAAACTGTCGGACCATTGTCCCGTCGGCTATAAGTGTGTCGGAGAAAAGACCTGCACTCGTAGAGTAGACCTGGCTATACTAAGAAATCTGGAAGAAGAAGGCAGGACTGTACGAGCGGCGCAGAGTGAGACAGAACAGGCATGAGATTAGGGTTTGGCAGCACCGCCCGTTCCCCTGACCAGAAATCCACCAGGAGTTTTTTTTTTCTTTTTCTTTTACACCGGGTTTAACCCATTTTGACCTGAGGACGATAGAAAAAAGGCTTCTAAATCCTAAGTTTTCTTAAAAACCTATGTTTCTATGTCAGTAGTACTCAACCTTTTTCATGTCAAGGACCCACAGAATTATCTGTATTTGGCCGCCGACCCCCATCTGAAAATATGTTGTTCCAGGGACCTCACAGAGGCAAATATTTGAGTTAAAAACGTTCGCTGTGAAAGAACATATTCAAAGATTTGCATCACATTTTCACGATTTTTCAAAAAATAGCAGATCTATGAGCTTGTATGAGCTTGTATGCTTAATATCAAGGAACCCCTGGATTGACATGTACCTGTACTAAACCTGCTGCAGATCCCCATTTGAAAAGATATGCCAGGGACCCCCCATAAGAGAGGCCACGTAGGTCACTAACCCTAACCTCAGTCTTAACCGGCCACGTAGGTCGGAATAACGTAATGTCAGACTTATGGGCCTTTTACAATTACGTATAACACAGGGATTACGTGATCAATAAGACTCTATTATAAGGAAATATATATATATATTAGAATTTCTGTCATTCCGATTCCGTTGACGCGTGTACAGTATAAGTAATAAACACACGCCTACTCCATCCTCGACCCAGAAGCGGAATCTGACATAAAAGCAATACAAGCACAAACGTCTGTTCCGATAAACCCTACGACCTCTCAGTGTTCAATTCACAACGTGAGACATTGAGAGCGAGGGATGCTGTAACACACATGTTCGCGCTGCCCTGTTTTTTTTATAGACACGCTGCACATTGTGTTGTTCTTTCGATGAAAAAAACAATGCGTGGATGTTCCCGAGACGGAGACTTAAGCGCACGTTGTTTTTCTCCCGACACGTCTCTCCTTCATAAAGGCAAACAACAACAGCAGCCATTACATTACAGTCCCCCTCGTCTGCTGCTGCTGCTGCTGCTGCTCACCCATCCGTTTACTTCCTGGGAGGAAGAACGGCTTTTTCTTACCAGCTCTCCCAGCACTGCCGTACGTCCTCCGCTCCGCGCGCCATGATTAACCCATTCTGACCTGAGATCAGATTCTAAAAATGTCTTCTACATCCTGACAGTTTTCTGAAAAAGCCATGTTTCTATGTCAGTCGTTCTTCGATTTTTCAAAAATAGCAGACCTACAAGCTCGTGACCTATGAGCTTGTAGATCTGCTATTTTTCAATAGCTAAAGCACAACATAATGCTAACACCAAAAGGGGTTCCCGCCCAGAATGGGACTCCTTTATTCTACAAAATGTCTTCTAAATCATGACAGTTCTCTGAGAACCCTATGTTTCTTACTTTCTGTATCAGTGGTTCTCAAACTATTTCATGTCAAGGACCCCCAGAATTATATGTAATTGGCCGCCGACCCCCATCTGAACATATTATGTTGTTCCGGGGACCCCCCCTCCCCAGAAGCAAAGATTTGAGTTAAAAAAACGTTCGCTCTGAAAGAATATATATATTCAAAGATTTGCGCCACACATTTTCACAATTTTTCAAGAAATAGCAGATCGAGTGCCGCACTACGAGCTTGTATATCTGCTATTTATCAAAAGCTAAAGCATGACAATGCTTTAAACACCAAAAGGGGGTTGCCGTCCAGAATGCATTAAAGAGAGGAATATGCTAGAAAATGAGTTTGCCGCCACCGTACGGCCGTACGGCCCCGCTCGCTGATAGATGGGGACCACCGTACGGCCCCGCTCGCTGATAGATGGGGACCACCGTACGGCCCCGCTCGCTGATAGATGGGGGTGCCGGCTTTTTTTTCTTTTTTTTTGCATAAAGACGGAAAGAGGGGTGATTGAGAGGGTCTATACGGCAGTTCCAAACCAGACCCCCAACCCCATCCCACCCACCCCGACTCGGGGTTTGCAGGGAAGACTACCCAGTAATTCAATTAATCTCCAACCTGAACACTGGTAATTGCTAACGTAACCAGGCCTGACTTGTCCATTACACACACGGGGGTGGTGGTGGCGAAGAGTGGGCCTTCCTGACGAGACACGGAAAAGGACATCTTTGAAACGAGAGAAAAAGAGAGAGAGGGAGGAGGGGGAAAAAACTAAGCGTTATCGACGTGACGGGTTCCTGTCCTAAAGACCAAGGATTTGCATGTTAAACCATTCTGAACGGGAACCCCTTTTGAGTGTTTTAAAGCATTGTGTTATGCTTTAGCTGTTGAAAAAGAGCAGATCTACAAGCTCATAGCGCGCCACCGAGTGGCGCGCTACAAGCTTGTAGGTCTGCTATTTTTTGAAAAGCCGTGAAAATGTGGCGCAAATCTTTGAATGTATATATATTATTTCAGAGCGAACGTTTTTAACTCAAATCTTTGCTTCTGGGCAGTGTCCCTTGAACTACATATTTTCAGATGGGGGTCGGCGGCCAATTCCATATATTTTTGGAGGTCCTTTGAGAACCACTGACATAGAAACATAATGTTTTTCAGTAAACTGTCAGGATTTAGAAGACATTTGTAGAATCAGGTCGAAATGGGTTAATGACGGGAGCAGGAGATCGGCTTTGGCTCAGGTGTGAGTACTCTACGGCGGAGATGGGATTTATTAACTGCTTCTTAAACCCTCTCTATAGTTAGTTGGCTCTATACTTTATCCTCTCCTTATTCCCTCTGCACCAAATCTGTTCGTCGAAGGAATGTAGATCTGCCGTGTTTGGATGCTATAGTGTTCGACACCATCGAGAGAAAAAAAGCAGGCCTAAAGTGGTTGCTTTTTCCATCCAGGTGGAAACCATAGAGTATATAAAAGGATAGAGACTAATCTGGCACGAAGCTCCGCCCCCCCCCCCCCCCCCCCCCAATTTGGTGCCCAAAATGCGGAAGTGCAAACGCGCTCAATGTTAAAGCCCAGCTGCACGGGGTTTCCTCGTCATACTTCCACGGGTCCGCCTGCAGTCCCTCCTCTTACCTCTAGGGCCGAGCGCCTAAACGTTGGAAAGCCTCACTGGCCCCTTGGTGGAAACCAGTGCTCCGAGTGGGTAGCTGATCAATAGAGCATGCATAAAGTGAATGTCAAATCGAGTGGCAAACTGACAGGCAAAGTGAGTTTAACATTGTTTAATGTCGTTTAATGCAATTAGAGATGACTTTTCTGTTTGGATGCATGGGCTGTCAAGGCCAGAAAGTAGTTTTTAGCCACTCAGTATGCGTTCCCGCATAACTTCCTGGTTTGATGATGACATCACATGCATACCCTCTATTAGGGCAGAACAATTAGGGAGGCGCAGATTGCTGTTGTGACATTGCAGGTGTGTACTGCAAGCTCTCGTCAGCTTAATTGAACACATGCCTGTGACTCTGTCCTGGGTTCATTGTTCAAGTGAACGAACGCTTTGTGTCTGCTCCTCTCCTCTCCGTGCTCTTGTGTCCCATCATGTAAACAAATGCCTTTCCGTCACACCTTTTTCAGCAGGAATCCTTTTTTGCACACGCCCTGAGATATCGATCCTGTTGTTGCGTGGGAGAGGACATGAGACACCGTTGTGTTTGTTTGCACACACACACACACACACGCACACACACACACACACACACACACACACACACACACACACACACACACACACACACACAAGGCAGGGTTTTATGGGCGCGTTTTTTTACGAGTCCTCCCTCCAGTGAAACTAGACACCTTGAGAACAGCAGATGAATCAGCTTTGCAGTAAAATAAAAGATCTATCTTTTTCGACCTCGCCGTACGTGTCCCGTTCTCTCTCGCCCGCTGCCACACCCATTTCCTCTTATCGAACCGTTGTTTCTGTTCCCCGACCAACCGGCGTGAGCGCAAGGCCCCGCCCCCCGGCCTCATGTCACCGTTCGCTGACTTCTGGTACAGTGGTGGACATTAACTAATGTACTTAACCCATTTAGGCCTGACGTCGAAATAAAATTTAAAAAAGTCTTCTTTTGATTTGTGCCGCATTCTTTGTGCCGCATTTTCACGATTTTTCAAAAATAGCAGACCTACAAGCTTGTGAGCTTGTAGGTCTGCTATTTTTCAATAGCTAAAGCATAACATAATGCTAACACCAAAAGGGGTTCCCGCCCAAAATGGTCCGTACCGTACATAAAGGGATATTTCACTTTCAAACATGTTTGGTGTCATTCTAACGTCTACTCCGGCTTTTGTGAGCACCTCGAGACAGTTTTTAAGTTGCTTCATTCAAAATGTAAGATATTGGATATTAATCTTATCATTATTTATTTCTATACCCTAACGCATTGTAACTTCAACCTCCAATTTTAACTATGTTAGATCAATCCGAAACACCTATTCTTGGCTCAAAATGTGCGTTGTAATTTTTTGTACGCTTGGATACTATTTTGTCTCTGCCGGGCGGACACCTCATACGTACACAACGGTTACAGTTCAGGATAAAAACAAAAACAAAAACAAAGCAGCAAAAGTAGCAGATCTACAAGCTCAATGCACTTCGCTTCGTGCCACGCTTTGAGCTTGCAGATCTGCTGGTCTCATGTGACGCTGTAGCATGAACAAGTAGGGTGTTAAAGGGGCATTCCACTCATTTTCAACATTTTACTATGTCATTAATATACCTTAGAGCTGCTGTGTGGAAATAATAAAAAAGTCCCCCCATTCTGTGTTTCCTAGAACTGTAAGTATGAAAAAAACCATTAACATGGTGAAACGCATCTTGATGACATCATCAAGATGTGTTTCACCATTTTCAGATCTCCAGTTCTAGGAAACACAGAATGGGGGACGTTTTTTATTATTTTCACACAACAGCTCTAAGGTATATTAATGACATAGTAAAATGTTGAAAATGAGTGGAATGCCCCTTTAAATATACCACAGTTAGAAAGATGCACTGCGCAAAAAGCATGGAATACGGATGTGTATATTACAGGAAACTCCCGTTAAACCTTCCAACAAACTCCCGTAAACTCCGGAATTGTACCATCACACCTGTATATTACCGTATATTAACTGTATATGCTGCTAAACCTGAGGTTTACGGGGAAATCTAGTGCCCATAATTGCCCGTTAACTCCTCTTTTCACGCAGTGATATGGAGATAAGGGGTTTCTTCCCGACAGCAAAGGTTTAGTATTATTTACTACTATTGACCTGAGGTGTGTATATACTCACAGACCACCGCTGAGGCCAAGCACTACCCTGAGGTGTGTATATACTCACAGACCACCGCTGAGGCCAAGCACTACCCTGAGGTGTGTATATACTCACAGACCACCGCTGAGGCCAAGCACTACCCTGAGGTGTGTATATACTCACAGACCACCGCTGAGGCCAAGCACTACCCTGAGGTGTGTATATACTCACAGACCACCGCTGAGGCCAAGCACTACCCTGAGGTGTGTATATACTCACAGCCCACCGCTGAGGCCAAGCACTACCCTGAGGTGTGTATATACTCACAGACCACCGCTGAGGCCAAGCACTACCCTGAGGTGTGTATATACTCACAGACCACCGCTGAGGCCAAGCACTACCCTGAGGTGTGTATATACTCACAGACCACCGCTGAGGCCAAGCACTACCCTGAGGTGTGTATATACTCACAGCCCACCGCTGAGGCCAAGCACTACCCTGAGGTGTGTATACACACAAAAAAAAATCCTGATATATTTGTGCCCTTTAAGGTACTTTTGTCATAAATGTACCCCGTGCATTGGTAGAGTACCATATACGGTACTAAAATGGCCCATATGGTACAAAACTGTAGACCTTTAATGGTACAAATTAGTTTTTGGACCCCTAGTTACATATTTGTACCCATTCTGAGCTTGTAGACCCGCCTTTGAAGCAAAATGGTCAGCGATTGGCTGAATGCAAGTCAGCTGTCTGCTGTACTGGCCAATCACAGTGCATCTTCACCACTGAACTCCTGAAGAGCAGCAGTCTGGCAGCCGACAGCCATGCGCTATTATTTTACGCGGTGAATTTAAGTTTGTGTCGGGACTTTGGGAAGTTTGGCTCGGTAGCTAGTTTGGTAGGGAGTTTGGGTCGTTGTAGCCGGGCGGCGGCCAGACGGACGTCGGACGGACAACCAAACTAACACAGAAATATGGCGGCACTATTCATATTAGGAGGAGGAGGAGTAGTAGTAGACGGAGTACGAAAGCTGTCCACCTTGTCTACAGAGGAACTGATTCACAAACTAGTCACGGAAGCTGGAATAGACGTTTCAGAAGGCGAGGCAAAAAGGTTTACTGGTAAGTATCTTTATTTAATGTTTGCACTAACTTACAGTAAGCGGTTTCATGTTTAGGAACATATATAAATAAAATGTTGAGCACCAGCATGTCGTTTTTGGCTGTCCCAGGTGGCGTGAACAAACAGTCCAATGAGTTATTTTGTTCATTTTAATCACTAAAACCCCTTAAATGATAGCGGTTGGATTTTAAATGACGGACAGGGTTGTTAAATGTGCATAATGTATTGATTTCAACTACTTTATTCGGTAATATATCATATTAATATCACTTTCATGTTTAGGAGGGGGGAAACTGAAATGGCGGATACGCGCCAAAACGTCTGTTTTTCTGTTACTGTGGTTTGTTTCCTTGCGCGCGGGAGCAGACCGGCAGTAGCATGTTCATTTATAATATTTAAAGCGTCATTCCACTGTCTTTATTTCGGGGTTGTATCATGATATTCTGGTTTGCGTCCGTATTGTTCGGCGGGCCACCACGCAATCATTCACCACCACAGTAATACATTCGGTTGCCAACAAATTGTGTTGTACCCGAACGCGTTCAAAGAACAGTTACAGACGTTCGTATCCTGCCACAACGTTATGCTGCTTTCACACGGGAGGATGCAACAGATGCAAAACTACACTAGTACATCTAGTTACAAGTTCACAAACAGTGTCGTCGTTAAGCAGCAGTATCAGCAGCAGCAGCATGCTGCTGCTGCTGCAGCAGCAGCTGTCCGTTTATTATTAGCACAACCACGAACGTCCACCACATATACAATGAATTACTCACCTAATGATGCCTGCAGGTTCCATGATTAATTCCAGCGTGTGTAACCTACATTGTCTAAGTGACGTTTTCATATTGTAAATATGGTCGCTGGTGTGTGTGAACCCTCTCGCTTCCCTTACATTCTGCACGTTCATGTGAGGTAAACAAAGATGGATGCACCCTGTTAGGCTGTTACCATAGCTTTTCACTGCAATTATGTTAAGAAATGATTACCTGCAATATCTGTACAATGGACCTCGCTAGGCCTTGTATATATTTCACAATGTAATCGGAAAAAACCTCCCCACACACAGTGCGTGTGTCTGTGTCACTGTTGGGAGCTTTGTTAATATATTTCAACTTGCAACATGCATTCTTTATCTGCTTTTTTTTCTTCATCTCCTATTATGACGGGGATAAATGTGAAAAACGTATTTTTCCATTTCACCAGGTCTTTAAATAACCAGGGCTTGCCTCTGAAACCTGTCAGTGCTGTCTGGTCTGTCTAGACTGAACTACCTGGACAATTTGTCCTTATGTGGGGAAACGGTTAGTGTGTGGAGGTGTTTAAATGGCTTTAATTAAGTGAATAAATACAATGTTTACAATTTGTCATATGATGCATTTAATTAAATCAGCTATTTTGTGTGTGTGTGTGTGTGTCCCTCCCTCAGAGAATGAAGTGGACGGAGAAACGGTGGACTGTGGACTAACTGAACAAATGATCGGCTTCCTCTTCGCTGGATCATTCAAAAAACAAATTAAATTTAGACAATTTGTAGAAAAATACAAGGAGGGTGAGACAGAGATTTGTTTACAGCCAATTGAGCCTGAAGAAGCCTCCCAATCTCAGCTTTCCACGGTTTCAAGGCAAGTGCATCTCCATAAGATAGTTGTGCTTACACAGTCACTGTATGCTGCTTAACCCATTTAGATCTGAGGCTGAACAGTTTTCTGAAAAACCTATGTTTCCATGTCAGTGGTGCTCAACCCTTTTGATGTCAAGGACCCCCAGAATTATCTGTATTTGGCTGCGGGCCCCCATCTGAAAATGTGTAGTTCCAGGGACCCCACCAGAAGCAAAGATTTGAGTTGAATTCAATGATTTGTGCCACAGTTTCACAATTTTTCAAAAATGGCAGATCTACAAGCTTGTTTTCAATAGCTAAAGTTTATAACATAACACCACCAAAAGGGGTTCCTGTCCTGACTGGGTTAAATGGGTATGCCAACATATTGGGTGAATCAGCGGTCCAGGCACCTGACTGGCAGTGTGCCGCCGGTTCGACCCCCGGTCCTGGCGGCCTTTACTGCATGTCCACCCCCCCCCCATCTCTCTCCGCATTTCCTGTCAGCCTACTGTATATCCCTCCTACAAAAAAAAGAGAACCTGAAAATAGCTGGAGAGACTGGGAGACACCGTCACAGAACAAATTCACTCTAGAATATAAAACTAACAAAAGAAAATCTGCTTGTTCCATTGCAGTGCTGAACCAGCCTGTGGGAGTGTTGAACCAGCCCGTGTGAGACTACACCATATCGGCATCTGTCCAACCTTTCCCCATGATGTTCAGACGGTGCTCGATGCCAGGGACCCGCGTCTCATAGTGCCGAGAATACGCCACAAAATTACCAGTGTGCTGTATGAACAACTAATGTCACACAACATGTAAGTATCAACTGTTAACCATTACTATAACTTTAGTACTTGGCATTCATACATTGTTAGCTGATCTTTTAAGAAACCAAGAGTTTGAATTTGTTCTTGCCTTTTGGGCTAGGTATCCAACCCCAGCGGAGTACGTTCAGGTTGCCAAGTCAGTGGTTGTGAAATACCCGCATCTTAGAGATGCAGAGGGGAATGGCTATGTAAGTTGTGTTTTATTCTCTTCAATCTTCAGTGATTTCTGTGTGTGTGTGTGTGTGTGTGTGTGTATGTACATGCGACTATTAACCCATTTAGACCTGGAAAAAAAAAATCTTCTAAATCATGACAGTTTTCTGAAATACCTATGGTTCTATATCAGTGGTGCTCAATATTTCATGTCGAGGATCCCCAGAATAATCTGTATTTGGCCGTGGACCCCCATCTGAAAATATGTTGTCCCAGGGACGCCCCCAGAAGCAACGATTTGAGTAAAAACTTTCGCTATGAAAGAATATATTCAAAGATTTGCACCACATTTTCATGATTTTTCAAAAATGGCAGATCTACAAGTTCATAGCGCGGCACAGAGCTATGAGCTTGTAGATCTGCTATATTTCAATAGCTAAAGTATAACATATTGCTTAAAACACCAAAAGGGGTTAATAGCCAAATGTGTTTCATTTTATCCAGACAACCTGGCATGCGTCCCTAAAAAGAAAATGCAAAAATGAACGTGCCCCACTGGTCAGCAATACCGAGGTCCGAAAGATGAAAGAGAAGTATGGCCACGCAAAGAAGCCCCAACCTCCCTCTACACCTAGTCTGCATAGACGGGCAGCTAATCAAACATCTGTAAGTCATTTGTCATATCTATATATTTTGAGGGTGAGGGTGTTCCAGGTTGTCCCTAGCTAAATGATGGAGAGTTGGTAACCAAATTGACTCTTTTAATTTTTTTGTCTCCACAACATTTGCCTGTTATTTCTTGTATGGTTACCACATAAATACAGCATGGAATTGTGAACAAAATCTCATCCAACGATAACAAAATGGCTTTGCATACTTGGGAGCAGGCGGTACACTGTACAACTCATCCACATCTGTCTATGCTTTTTCCACAGGAAATACTGGTTGTCGGAGAGGATGCCACTTCTGTGAAGGCCCATGTTGCCGTTCTTCATAGTGAATACCAGAAGACGCATCCAGATCTCCCAACTGTGAAAGATCTCATGGTGCGAACCTTCTCCTGGAGACGGCGTGAAATCATGGATGGGATGTCTGTGGAGGATCTACTCCAAAGATATCCCTTCCTAAGGGCTCCTGGTGGAGTAAGTATAGTGCACAGCTGAATGTTGCAGCATTATCAATCTATCAGGGGTCATTAACTTTATTTGGTTACAAAAATGTTTTCAAGCCCAATGGCTAGCAAATCTTAACATTTTGATTCCTTTTTAAATCAAAACCAAACCTCTTTGCCAAAAATAGATCTACAAACTCACAGCATATCGCAGCAACGCATTGTGATGTGAGCTTGTAGATTTGCTATTTTCTGTACATTTTCCCCATGACATGATATCTCAAACTTGTATAGCGCTTTTACTCTTTACATTGGGTGCAGAGGTATAGCAACAAAATGAAAACAACCTCATGTAACTCATGAGTACCTCCTAGGGGTCTCAGACCCCCTGTTGAAAACCCATCTATGTAGTAATTTCAAATATTGTGAGATTGAGTGTATATAATAGTTGGCATATGCTGAATATGAATCATACTTGTGTTTTCAACAGTTTTCTGATGAGGTTGATCGAATCCATCCAGCCACAAGCAGTCTGTGTGATCGCTTCAGGGAGGGCTTCGCTGGTATTTTGCCAGAAGTTCTAAAACGTGCAGGAAAATCCCACGCAGAAGTCTTCAACACCGCAAGACAGGATGCCCTGGCTGAAGATCTACCAGGTAGTGAGCACTTTTCTAATTAACCACGTTGCACACTTGAAGGGCTACAGGCTTTAGTTTAGACATACTATTGGTCCGACTGTCATTAGACCGACAACCTACCTCAAACCCTAACCTAACCACAAGAATGGGCGCAGTGCATGTTCGACCGCATTTCTGACCGTGGTTTCCGCATGTCGGTCCGTTGGTGTGCATCCCCACTTAATGTGATTGGTGACTCTTGCTATGTTTACTGCATTGCAGAAATCGACTTCAGGGCCGGGCTGATCATACTGCCGTCCATCTTCAAAGAGAAAATTGAAGTCTTCATCATGATGGGAGAGGTGAGCATCTGGATTGTCCTGCGGTGTTGCACTGCTTTTCAGTTCTATCACCATGTAAACAGTTTAGAGCAGCCACACAGCCTGTGTGAGCAGCGTACTCCTCTAGGCACAGCATTTGGGAACCACTGCTCTCCTCCACTGTAGGCAGCCCATGTCAATTGTATGGGTCATCCGATCCTACTACTACAAAAAAATATATAATTGTGGAGCCGTACTTCTTGTCACACACTTTCATAGCTGGAAGCTGCCCGGTACAACCACAGTCTGACCTTCTAGCCACTGAGCAGCTCCACTGGAGCGGTTTGGATTAAGGGCCTTGTTCAGTGGTGGTAATGAGGGAGAGGCAACCGCTGCCTTTTCACTTTCCCCACCCAGATGTATTGTGTTTAACATAAATGACAAATCTGTTCTTTCTATATAAATGCCACGAAGTTACAAAATGTAAACTAGGGGTCTTTTTTTCAAGCCAAGGAACCCTTAGCAGTGACCCTCTCCAATGTGTATATGATGTGGTGTTTGTTTACACATTAGCTTTGGTAATAATATGTTGACTTCATGTTAAAGTTTATTTTCAGTCATTTAACCACTTGAACCTTAAATACAAATTTGATTTGGTCTGCCTCCCCTTGACCAAATTTCTAAGCTCATAATGTGTCAGTCGTGAGCTTGTAGATCCAATATTTTTGGCAAATGTCCCCAGAAAAAAGAACGATTCGGTGCAAAGTGGTTAATGTAACAAGTTTTGACACATGTTGGAAAATATTCATTTTGCATGTTTTGCTTTATGTAGGGGGATGCTGCTACTCCCAATCCAACCATACAAGTCATGGACCAGGACTGGAAGATGGCCATCGCTGGACGGGTGCGGTGTGTGGTGAAAGTTGACGGTGCGGACGTGTGCCAGTGCAGAAGCCTTGATGAAGCCTTCATAACAGCCTTCTGTATGTATTTTGTTTTCAACCTTGCATACCCACCAGGTCTGAAAAAAACTCTGACTTTCCTTCAGCTGCGCATCGTCAATATCAAGGAAGAGGGAGACAAGGCCATTCCAACAACCATACTGCGTGTGATTAACGCGCTGTGCACTGCAAATAATTAACCGTCTGTACTATATCACAACCGTCTGTACTAGATCACAATGCATTGTCTGCACCAGTGCCCAAAATGCACTAGAAAGGTTTTTACTCTCTCAAAGTTAATTATACATATTGGACTTGTTCATGCACATCAACCAAATTTTAGTATCACATGTGGTTTAGGTGACTGTCAGTCAACATTTACCAAATTCCCTTCTTATAGACGACATGTGTACAGAAAACACAAATCAAGATTTAGATCTAGGCCTATTGATAATGTCTATGCAGAGCCTGCAGTAGAGCACCCAAGTGTGGAGAATGAACCAAGTACTTCTGATGAACACCAACGTGTGGAGAATGAATTAATTGCTTCTGATGAACACCAACGTGTGGAGAATGAACCAATAGCTTCTGATGAATTTGATTCCAGGCCAAATTTAGATCAACTACTTGAGGATTTCAAAGATAATCTGTTTGGCTTTGTCCTTAAATGCAGAGAGAAAAACCTTCTGAATGTGTCACTCCAACAAGACATTACTAATGATGTCAAATTTCTATTTAGTTTTTTCAAAGATAATTATGATTCATTTATTTCTTATCATCTGGAAAAAGGTGGTTTTGATATTTCAAATTGCCCCGAACTTCAACAGGTTTTCCACTCATCAAATTTCTTTGATAACGCTTATGAAGCAGTCCGTTCTCCACACATGATTCAAGAACACTGTAAATCTAAGTTGAACTATATACAACCTGTACACTACACATTGAGAGGCTCTTCTGGCCAAAAAGTTGGATCATTTTCCTATGTTCCCATTGCTGAAGTTTTAAAGAAGTACTGTGCTCATGATGATGTCTGGGATCAAATACTATCTGAAAATAACCAGGTCATAGATGAAGAGCTTCTGACAGATTATAGAGATGGTCTTTATTTTAAGGAGCATTCTGTTTTTAGAGAGCATCCTGATGCTTTAAGAATCCATCTGTATGAAGATGAATATGAAGTAGTCAATCCTCTTGGTGCCAAGAGAGGGAAGCATAAACTATGTGGATTTTACTACACTATTGGAAATGTGAGTGGAAAGTATCGATCTCAACTCGGCCACATTCACTTAGCCATGTTAGTTCAATATTCAACCCTGACCAAATATTGGAATGCCATCTTAGAACGAATGCTAGATGACCTAAAACAGCTTTCAACTGAAGGCTTTATTGTAAGTGTCCGTGGAACAGAGCACACAGTTTATGCTGCTTTAGCAACCTTTTCAGCTGACAATCTCTCTGCTCATATGATTGGTGGCTTCAGAATGTGTTTTAGCTCGGGTAGAATTTGTCGTAACTGTATGGCAACTCATGCAGAAATCAATGACACATTCCAAGAAGATGATTTTGTTCTGAGAAACACTGAAGTCCACAAATATCATCTCCAGTGTGTCCAGCAGAACAAGAACAATGTAGCTGTGTATGGTGTAAAAGGCAATAGTTATTTTGATTCACTAGGTTATTTTGATGTGACCAAGTCTTTGCCCCCAGACATCATGCATGATATGTTGGAGGGAGTTGTTCCACTGACAATGAAGCATGTTATTTGCGAGGCGCAGAGAAAAAAGCATATCAGTATAACTGAGCTAAATGAAGAGCTTAAAAAAATCAGTATAGGTCAGAATGACAAGGCTAATAAGCCTGTGCCTTTGTCTGAACGACTCCAAACTTCAGGCATTGTAGGATCTGCTACTCAAAAATGGTGTCTTTTCAGATTATTGCCTTTTCTAATGGGGCACCGTGTTCCTCCTGGCAGCAGTTACTGGCATGTGTTCTTATTATTGCGAAGTATTGCAGATGTTGTCATGGCAGCTAAGGTGCGGAAAGATGACCTAGCATGTCTGCCGTTACTTATTCATGAATTCCTTTCTGAGATGAAAGCGGAATTTGGAAATGTTCTAACACCTAAATGTCATTTTCTTATACATTATCCAAGACTTATGTTAATGTATGGTCCCCTCCGTTCTCTTTGGTGTATGAGATTTGAAGGAAAACATCAATATTTTAAGAACCTGGCTAAGAACACTCGAAACTTTGTAAACATAGCTATGACACTAAGCAATCGTCACCAGTTCAAGCAATGTTGGGAATTTTCAGCTGCCAACATGTTGGGGGATTTTGAAAAGGTGCCTGGTAAAAGTGTCAGCACACCATTTTTGTCTCTACCCATTACTCTTCAGACTGCTCTAAAAACAAATGATAAGTTTAACTTCAGAGCTACAGAATTGGAGGACAAAGTCAGTCAACGTGTCTCTGCAGTAACTTTAGACAACATCAAGTATGCAGTTGGAGATGTACTGACATTAGACCTTTTACATGTTGAAAGAATTCCTGTATTTGTACAGATCAAATACATTCTTAACATTGATACCATGTGGGTGCTTGGCAGTAAAATGTTGCTTCCGTTGTCCTTTGACTCACATTTTCATGCCTATCATGTAAAAGTAGACAGTGACTGGATGTTGCTCAAACCTGGAGACGAATTGGACCACACATCGCTTGACACATATTCAGTGGACGATAATTTGTATGTTGCTTTGAAACATTTTGTATAGATCTTTTGAAAGGAATTTGTAGACTAGCTGGATGTTGTCACGGAATTGAGTACAATTTCCCCCAGCGTTTCAGCAATGCAAGACTGTTAATGAACAGCTCAACAGGCTCGATGCATCAGTCTTGTGTTGTATAAGTGCTGGGGGAATTGTACTCATTCATGTTGTATGTATTTTATTTTTTTTATATAGTTTTACATGTGTTCACTAAATGTTGTACTCAAGTACATGTTGCACAGAACCTTAAGAGTATTATTCACAAGTGCTCTGAGTATTTTGCACTAGGTTGTTTGTGTGCAGAATAGCCAGATATCACAGAATTGAGTACAATTTCCCCCAGCGTTTCAGCAATGCAAGACTGTTAATGAACGGCTCAACAGGCTCGATGCATCAGTC
The DNA here is from genome assembly GCF_951216825.1 of Electrona antarctica. Lineage (NCBI taxonomy): Eukaryota > Metazoa > Chordata > Actinopteri > Myctophiformes > Myctophidae > Electrona > Electrona antarctica. Next base: position 16,917 of record NW_027637658.1, read on the forward strand.
TTGTGTTGTATAAGTGCTGGGGGAATTGTACTCATTCATGTTGTATTTTATTTTTTTATATAGTTTTACATGTGTGCACTAAATGTTGTACTCGAGTACATGTTGCACAGAACCTTAAAGGACCACTTCACCACTTTTCAACTTCTCTTCCTATAATTGGTCCTCACTAATGTTCATGATAAAACACCACCATTTTTTCCTACTCAGTCTGTGTCTCATAGGAGGGCTTTGGGCAGTTCGGACACCCGTCCACCAGTGACATTAGGCAGATTTGTTTTTAAACAAGATTTTTATTATCGTGAGAACGATGGCTTCAATTTTTGAATTGCAACTTTTCAGGAAAAGAAAGCCTGCCGTTTCTATTAGCTTGGATTCACCATCGATGATGTCACTGGTGGACGGGTTTCTGAACTGCCCACAGCCTTCCTATGAGACACAGACTGAGTAGGGAAAAATTGTGGTATTTTATCATGAACATTAGTTAGGACCAATTATAGGAAGAGAAGTTGAAAAGTGGTGAAGTGGTCCTTTAAGAGTATTATTCACAAGTGCACTAGGTTGTTCGTGTGCAGAATATCCAGATGTCACAGAATTTAGTACAATTTCCCCCAGCGTTTCAGCAATGCAAGACTGTTGATCTTGTGTTGTGTAAGGCCTCACTCACACCTTTCGATCTAGCGTCCTGGCCGCCCCAATGCATTTCCAATGGAAGTCACATGGTTTGATACAACATTTTGGACTACAAGCTGTTGTATGGCTTTCGGCTGTGTTTCGACTGCCCCCCTCCACCTCATACAACACAAATGTTGTGTCAAACCATGTGACTCCCATTGGAAATGCATTGCGAGCTTGCATCAGCTATACATCTCATACAACAAGCATGCATCAATCTGTTGCGACCGTGTGAGTCGCCCATAAGCGCTGTGGGAATTGTACTAATTAATTCATGTTTGCACTTAATGTTGTCAAGTACATGTTGCACCTACCTCAAGGTATTAAGTACCATTTTGCACTAGGTTGTTGCACAACCATAAGTTATTGACTTGCACTTTGGGACAAATAAAAAGTTATTGAATGTTGTTCATGTTTCTGAATCCATTTTGTATTTGTACATAAAGGTACATTGTTGCCAGTAGGGGTACAGAATTGCTATTTTAGAGGTACAATGTTGTCACTATAGGGGTACAGAAATGTTATTTTAGAGGTACAATGTTGTCACTATAGGGGTACAGAAATATTATTTTAGAGGTACAATGTCGTCACTATAGGGGTACAGAAATATTCTTTTAGAGGTACAATGTTGTCACTATAGGGGTACATAAATGTTCTTTTAGAGGTACAATGTTGTCTGTATAGGGGTACATGAATGTTCTTTTAGAGGTACAATGTTGTCACTAAAGGGGTACAGAAATGTTATTTTAGAGGTACAATGTTGTCACTATAGGGGTACATAAATGTTGTTTTAGAGGTACAATGTTGTCTGTATAGGGGTACATAAATGTTCTTTTAGAGGTACAATGTTGTCACTAAAGGGGTACAGAAATGTTATTTTAGAGGTACAATGTTGTCACTATAGGGGTACATAAATGTTGTTTTAGAGGTACAATGTTGTCCATATAGGGGTACATAAATGTTCTTTTTGAGGTACAATGTTGTCACTATAGGGGTACAGATATGTTCTTTTAGTGATATAGGCAAAGGTACAAAGTTGTCACTAGGGGTACAGGAATGTTATTTAGAGGTACAACCAAGAAGGGTACACCAATGTACCAATACCAAAGGTACATTTCTGTACTCTACTAGGGTACTCCGGGGGTGACAAGCCCTTTGTACCTTTTGGGGTACAGATTCGCCCTGTTTATTTCTCTGTGTGTATACTCACAGACCACCGCTGAGGCCAAGCACTACCCTGAGGTGTGTATATACTCACAGACCACCGCTGAGGCCAAGCACTACTACTATTGACCTGAGGTGTGTATATACTCACAGACCACCGCTGAGGCCAAGCACTACCCTGACAAATATTGATCCGCTGGTGGAGGTGACATGGCGTCGATGCCTTGTCTGTGGTCCTCGGCTGTTATTACTGAAGTCATTCCCTATTTATGCAGCTGGCTAACGCCGCGGGTCGGCTGAGGTCGCCCCCCCCAACCGCCCCCCCCAAACCCCCCGGGGGTTGGGGGGAGCAGCCGTCGCTTTTTTCCCCCGTTTGATTGATTGAATACTTCAGTATTAGTCAGAAATATAAACACAGCATGTGGTGAAGTCAGACGTTATGAGGCTAAAAAGGATAACACAAGACAGTCCTGCTGGGGACTTTGTTTCCATTGTGGTCCTATTTCAATTCATCAACATAGCATACAATAGGGGCCTAATAACACAATTATACATGTCATCAACAAATACAAAACACTGTACATGCGTAGGAGAAAAAGGAAAAAAAAACAGCAGTGAATCATAGCTCCTTTCTATGGGAATTTACATGTAGTCTACTCTGTGGTCTACTGATAGATGCTTTTATAAACCAGTGATTTACATATTTTAAGGGATGTTCGTTCTATATTTATTAACTAGGCAGGTCGGGAGTGGCTTATAATCGGTTTCAGCTGGTAACACGCTGGTAACACAAGTCTATCGCCATTACAATGTGCTAGTCCTCTGGGAGATGCATGAGTCTGTCCCCGTTACAATGTGCTAGACTCCTGGGAGATGGAGTCTGTTGACATTACAATGTGCTAGACTCCTGGGAGATGGAGTCTATCCCCGTTACAATGCGCTATAGACCCCTGGGAGATGGAGTCTGTCCCCGTTACAATGTGCTATACCCTGGGAGATGGAGTCTGTCCACGTTACACTGCGCTATAGACCCCTGGGAGATGGAGTCTGTCCCTGTTACAATGTGCTAGACCCCTGGGAGATGGAGTCTGTCCCTGTTACAATGTGCTAGACCCCTGGGAGATGGAGTCTGTCCCTGTTACAATGCGCTAGACCCCCTGGGAGATGGAGTCTATCCCCGTTACAATGCGCTAGACCCCTGGGAGATGGAGTCTGTCCCCGTTACAATGCGCTATAGACCCCTGGGAGATGGAGTCTGTTGCCATTACAATGTGCTAGACCCCTGGGAGATGGAGTCTGTTGCCATTACAATGCGCTATAGACCCCTGGGAGATGGAGTCTGTTGCCATTACAATGCGCTATAGACCCCTGGGAGATGGAGTCTGTTGCCATTACAATGTGCTAGACACCTGGGAGATGGAGTCTGTTGCCATTACAATGTGCTAGACCCCTGGGAGATGGAGTCTGTTGCCATTACAATGCGCTATAGACCCCTGTACTGTACCCAAGCCTTGCTACTCATACGCTGAGTTGGCGGCGCCCGGGATCGAACCCATGCATGAAGTTGTGGTCCAAAGGCGAGAGATACAGACTGAGTTCTAACGTAGACTGGCATTACTGGCATTATTGTTGTGTGACTATTGTATAGCATATGTTGTGGTGTCACCTGTTACGTTACCTGTGGTTTATTATGCTGACGTCACACTATATATAGGCTCTCTCTCTCTCTCTCTCTCTATCTCTCTCTCTCTCTCTCTCTCTCTCTCTCTCTCTCTCTCTCTCTCTCTCTCTGTCTTGTACGTCTGTGTACTTTTATCAATAATTCGTGGATTCGAGGATGACTTGAGGTGTGATGTTACTCTGCTCTGCTGTACGTCTATGGGCTGCATGTTGCTGTCTGCCTCTGCATGGCGCCTATCTAGACGCAACTCTGTAGAAAAGTAGTAGAAGTAAGAAAATATTCTTGTTTAACAACGTAAAGGAATTATTCAAGTGTCCAAACATTTTCCATACCCCCCACCCCAAACAATAGCAGATCTACAAGCTTGCATATCAAGGACCTCTGGGGTGTTCCCCGGACCCCACTTTGAGAACCAATGCTGGAATTACTGGAATACCCATAACCCCCCCCCCCCCCCCCCCCCCCCCCCCCCCACACACACACACATTAATTATTAATCCAGCCAATTAGCAGGACTGCATTATTCACCAGGAAGCCGTGATCACATCCATTACCGGAGCCCCTCCATCTCATTGTGGCAGTCCGGCCGCTCCCGCCCTCCCTCCTCGCGTTGAGTGCCCCCCCCCCCACCAAAGCCCCTCCATCCTGGGGGCCACAATGTGTTGCGTGGAGCGAAACTCCATGGCAGCAGTGAATACTTGAAGGCTTCATTGATGTGCTCTGGACAGCCATGTATGTCTGCGTTAGGTCTGGCTATAGCACTATACAGCCGCGGTATTTGCAGTTGTTAAGTCAATATTGGTATCGGCAAATACGACGATGATGGCAGTAGCCGATATTTATCTGTTGTTGTTAAGTATATATTTTCTGTTGGCTATGTTGTTGTGTTGGTTATCTAAAGCCTACGAAGCTGTAGGCCTATAGATTCTGAACAGTTATTTCTTGTATTGAAGATGTATTCATACCGCGCCACTGAGTGGGCCGCTACGAGCTTGTAGATCTGCTATTTTTGAAAAGTCGTGAAGATGCGGCGCAAGTCTTTGAGTATATATTCTTTCACAGCAAACGTTTTTAACTCAAATCTTTGCTTCTGAGGGGTCCCTGGAACAACATATTTTCAGATGGGGATCGGCGGCCAAATACAGATAATTCTGGGGATCCTTGACATGAAATATTGAGCACCACTGACATAGAAACATACGGTTTTTCAGAAAACCGTCAAGATTTAGAAGACATTTTTTAAATTTCGACGTCAGGCCTAAATGGGTTAAACATCGGTATCGGCCAATCATTTCCATATCGGTGCATCCCTATACAGTAACAGTACAGTAGAAACAGCTGCATCACATTAGAATGGTCACATGTTCAAAATGCTAGTCTCCTCCGCTGTACGCCGTTCCATTCTCCTCTTGTCACGTTTAATCGGACATTAAGTCCCGAGTTCCTTAACCTCTCCCTGTATTTAGTGCAGATGTGCTGTCCCCAGGATTTACAGCACGCCACTCCACACACACACACACACACACACACACACACACACACACACACACACACACAGACACACACGACTCATCAGGTCAGAACAACTTCCTGCTTCCTCGTCCAGTGTTTACACGGAGAGGCCTCGCTCGGCGCGCGTCGTCGCTACAGAGGAACCATTTATTTTCATTAAAGCTTTATCTCTCTTTAATTGATGTCCCTCCCTCCCCCGGGCCAACCTCCCCCCCTCCCTCCCTCCCTCCCCCGGGCCAACCTCCCTCCCTCCCTCCCTCCCTCCCCCGGTGGCCTGTAATTTTATTACACAAACAATTTAGAGAAGTTTTTATTAGCTCAAATGAGAGTCGTCGAGTCCCCCCCCCCCCCCCCCTGGTTTGGTTCCCACACACGAGGGAGCTTTACGTTGACTGTAGCACGCTGAGGACCCCAGCACCCTCCTCCTCCACCCCGGTATATACCCAGGTTCATTAATAACCCTCTCCCTATCACCGAGCGCAAACAACAACGGAGGAATGCAATTTGATTATCTGTTCCGTCGATTTATCTCACTTGTGTTTAGGATGAAGTATTGCTGTCTGACTGCAGCGGTGCAAGAAGTTCTCCGATTCTCCACTTAAGTAGGAAGTATACTGTATAGCAGTGAGGCGCGCAGCAGTGGCTCAGGGGTAGAGCAGCCGGGGTGGGAAGCGCGAGGTTCCCAGTTCAGTTTTGTGACGTTCCGCCCAACGTTCGCCCGCCTGCCCGCCCGCCCGCCATCGGTTGACTGGCCATGGCAATTTTGTTTTTTTTATTTTTTTATTTAACCTTTATTTAACCAGTAAAAACACATTGAGACTGCGTCTTTTTTCAAGTGGGAACTGCAGGCCAAGCGGCAGAATACATAATTACACTTTCAACGCTACATTGTTGTACATGTCAAGTTATATACAACAGCCAAACAATAAATCCATGAACAATACCTCCAGAAGCCATATGTACAATATATACAACAATACTGCACCCAAATACACAAGTACATTTTTGGACGGGAACCATATATATAACTATACATTTATGGGCATATGTGAAGGCTAGTACACATCCAAACATGCAGGATTGTACACTTAAAGCTGCTATAAGCAATAATATGTCAATTATTTTTATGATTTTTGTATGACAGCCAGCAAGCTCCCCCAAAAAATGTAGTCTCTGTGACACTAGGGGCCGCAATCTGCATTCAAAGATGTTCCTAGAAGCTTTGTCATTGGTCGGAAAAAAAAACCTGGTCGCAATGACTAACCAATCAGGAACTAGTAGACGGGCAAATCGACCAATGACAAAGCTTCTAGGAAAATGACAACAAAAGCAGTCTATACCGACGCACCGAGCATTATGTTATGCTTTAGCTGTTGAAAAATAGCAGATCTACAAGCTCGTAGCGTGGCACCGAGTGCCGCGCTACGAGCTTGTAGGTCTGCTATTTTTTTTTAACGCGAAAATGTGGCGCAAATCTTTGAATATATATTCTTTCAGAGCGAACATTTTTTAACTCAAATCTTTGCTTCTGGAGGAGTCCCTGGAACAACATATTTTCAGATGGGGGGGTCGGCGGCCAAATACATATATTTTTGAGGGTCCTTGACATGAAAATGTTTGAGAACGACTGACATAGAAACAGATTTTTTTTGCATTTGTAGAATCGTCGTCAGGTCTAAATGGGTTAAGATGATCTTTTTGAAAGTCTAAAAGTATAAAAAATAATAATTGCACTCAAGTACAGTTACGCGAGTAAATGCACTTATAAGTTCCTAAATCCAGCAGTGTCTGGAGCCTTTTCCAAGGCTAGAGCCTGAAGGAGGGAGCGGTAGGTAAGGCGTTCTTGAAAAAAGCCTCGCAACTTGCCAAGCGGAGAAATGCACATGAAAGCGACCCCCAGTATGTTGTTTCAAATTGAAATGTAGAGTAGATTTGCGCCACCACGGCGGAGTGTATAGCTCAATAAAAGCCCGGGGAATAGTCCCGCCTGACATTTTCCCTCTGCTTCTTAATGTTAGCGTGTGGGGGGGAGATGTTTCAAAACGCTCCCAAAATCCCACTTATTGTGCAATAGAAGCTACAGAATCTGTTTGGAGAGCGAAAAAAAAGACTGCATGTCGTTTGCTGGATTTCTTTTTTTTTGCAGTAGCTGTTATTTCTGTGCGTATGGTAGTTGGAACACAGTTTGGAGTTTAGTTTACCGTCACTGAGTGATTTAAAACAGTGGGTCTCACATTGTTTCATGTCAAGGACCCTGCAAATTATCCCATTTTTAGACCCAATAAAGTAAAACAGTTTTCAGAGAAAAAAAAAGAAGAATATTGCAACTTTTCAGTACTAGAAAGCCTGCAGTTTCTAATAGCTTGGATTCCCCATCGATGATGTCACTGGTGGACGGGTTTCTGAACTGCCCACAGTCCTCCTATGAGAAGCAGAAAAGAATGGTTCCATTTTACCATGTTTATTAGTGAGGACCAATTATATGAAGATGGGTTGAAAAGTGGTGAAGTGGTCCTTTAACGCGTTTCACAGTTTTCGGTGGGAAGCTGCACGAACCACACGGTGTCTGATTTAGCATCCTCTATATCATTAAGCTGGCTTCTCTTTATGGCCCTTGAGAGGCTGTCAGTATTGATTATGTTGTTTTTTTGAGTCTCACCAGCCAGCCAGCATTGATCTGTTTGCCCGGGGCGACAGGAGACAGGGGGGGGAGGGTGTAATTAGGCTGATATCGTCCAGGGGGGTCAGCAATGCTATCGCCTCAGTCCCCCACACCATGAATCCTCCTGCGACACTTTCAGTTCTCTGCCTTTAACACAACAGTTTGGTCAGATGTCCGCATAACTCCGAGAGCATACGACACTGCGTGAAAAGAGGAGTTAACGGGCAATTATGGGCACTGTGTTTTGCCCGTAAACCTCCAGTTTAGCGGGCATATAGGCCTACAGTTAATATACGGTGATATACAGGTGTGATGGTACAATTCGGGAGTTTACCGGAGTTTGTTGGAAAGTTGGAAACGGGAGTTTCCTGTAATATAGGCTACACATCCGCATTCCATGCTTTTTGCCCAGTGCAAGATAATGTGTACAAAACATTTGTACGTTCTCTGAGGTGAATTAACCTTGGTGATTTTACTGTGTATATTACCAAGACAACACTGTAATGTGTGAGATAGGGCATTAAGCAACTAGTCGACTAGTTTATTAGTCGACTAGTAAATCCACTAGTCGACCTTGTTGGTACTAGTTGCCAAGTTGATAAGAATTCTTTTCTTTTTTTTTCTCGATTGTGTAGGCCTCAAGATCAGGTAGATTATAGTTATAGTCACCATGTACACAGTTTTTCAATGTACAAATATTTATAAAAAATATATATATATATATATTTTTTTTTACATAATAGGTAGTTAAACAACTAGCCGACTAGTCGACTAGTAAACTAGGCAACTAGTCAACTAGTAAAAGTGACTAGAAGTGAATGCCCTAGTGTGAGAGCTAATGGAAAACCATACGGATAGTCAGATACACATGCATGAACACACGCGAGTGCATGCACACGTCCATGCACACGCACACACACACGTATACAAAAGCATGGATGTTCACTTCACCCGCATGCAAAAGCATGAATGCACACACATGCACATATCACGATATACTCTAATGCAGTAACACAAACAAACACATGCGTACACACACACACACACACACACACACACACACACACACACACACACACACACACACACACACACACACACACACTGCACATCCCCTGACATAGCGTTCATTACATCATCACAGTATTTTCCACTCAGCCCAGAGCAGCGGTTAGGTGTAACAGCAGCAGTGAATCATCTCTTTCACTAGCTCTGTTTTTACTCTTCTGTTTCTCTCTGCTCTCTTCTCGTACGCGTCCAGCTGGCTCTCTCTCTCTCTCTCTCTCTCTCTCTTAGCCCATTCTGGGCGGGAACACCTTTTGGTGTTGTAAGCATTATGTTATAGTTTAGCTATTGAAAAATAGCAGATCGACAAGCTCGTAGCGCGGCACCAAGTGGCGCGCTACGAGCTTGTAGGTCTGCTATTTTTGGAAAATCGTGAAAACGTTTTTTAACTCAAATCTTTGCGTCTGGGGGGGGGGTCCCCGGAACAACATATTTTCAGATGGGGGTCGGCGACTCGGCGGCCAAGTACATATATAATTTTGGGGGTCCTTGGCAGGAAAATGTTTGAGCACCACCACTGACACAGAAACATGGTTGTTTTTCAGAAAACTCTCAGGATTTAGAAGAAGAACCGTCCTCCGGTCTAAACGGGTTAGAACAGGAGGCCCCGCTTTTCTGGCAAGAGGCATAAATCCAAGCAAGGAGGGATTTCCCTGCAGCCCGCATGAAGAAAGCTTTTCACTGCTGTGGACCAGTGCCCACTGCTCCTCTGGTTTCCCCCGTCACACCCACCTCCTCCTCCTCCTCCTCCTCCTGGCCCTGGGTCCACCTTTTTCAAGGTGAAATGGCCCTTTTATCGCTGTGGTTCTCACATGTTTTTTTGTTTTTTTTTTGGGGGGGGGGGGGGGGGGGTCCTAGATGACAGTGAAGTGACAATTTAATGACTTTTAAGACCTTTTTAAAACCTCAAAAGAGAGAGAGAGAGAGAGAGAGAGAAAATACAATTTCTGCATCAAAAGTAATCAACAAACTGGTCAAACATTGGCCAAAACAAGAAAGCAAGAATTTGTGAAAATTGCTGATCTACAATGTGAGCTTGTAGATTTCTCAGAGTCAAACAAAATGTGTAATGCCTCAACTCCTACAATGCCACGTGTTAGTCAGGGGGGGAGGGTCAAATATGCGGGGGGGCTTCACTTCCTGGAAAGGAACCACTCGTCCGACGGGGTGCCAATCATTTTGCAGTGAATGAGTTAAAGGAGTTGGCTTTTATGGT
>NW_027637658.1:27088-49228 GCF_951216825.1 Electrona antarctica
AGAGAGAGAGAGAGATAATTGCTTAGAGAGAGAGCGAGAGAGAGAGAGAGAGAGAGAGAGAGAGAGAGAGAGACACGTAAAGCCGTTCCATTACAACAAATAAAAAAATGCTGTCTCGCAGGCGCGACTCCGTGAGGCCCTGTGCGGCCGCAACGTTCGCACAACCTAAAAGGCGTCTCTGTCTCTGAGAGTGCAATATTATAGTTAGTTACCGTACTTATATTAGTGCAGAAAAGAGACAATAAATCCCGCTTTGGAGAAGATGCGTTCCGAATCCGAAGGGGTTGTAGTGGCAGGGTTGTTGTTACCACGAGTGAGGGGGGAGAGGGGAGGAGGCGTTGCGAGGTCTGCGAGGCGCAGACCTCAAGTACAAATGTTTTGTACACATTATCTTGCACTGTAGACGAGTGCATATATGAAAAAAAGGCACCTTACCCTAAAAAAATTGCAACAGAAGGTTTCTCAACTGTTTTTTGTAGTAGTAGGTGTCCTTAATAACATACTAAAAGTTTACCAAAGTTTGACCATGCGAAAGGTGTTATTTTCAAGGTGGCGTCCAAGATGGCGTCCGGAATCATTCAAATAGCCTAACTCCTTCATTATTCACCCTAGACAAGTCATTTTTGTGTCTAACCCTATGTTTTTGGGGTCTAGGAATCCATTGAACTTGTCCAAATTGCAGAGATACATTTAGATAATTAGTGTTCTGTACCATACTGTACTGTACTATACCGTACTGTACTGTATTGTTCCATACTGTACTGTATTGTTCCATACTGTACTGTATTGTTCCATACTGTACTGTATTGTTCCATACTGTACTGTACTGTATTGTTCCATACTGTACTGTACTGTATTGTTCCATACTGTACTGTACTGTATTGTTCCATATTGTACTGTACTGTTGCAGACTGTACTGTTGCAGACTGTACTGTACTGTACTGTACTGTACTGTACTGTACTGTACTGTACTGTACTGTACTGTACTGTACTGTACCACTGTACCGTACTGTACCGTAATGTACTGTACTGCTGCAGACTGTACTGTACTGTACTGTTGCAGACTGTACTGTACCGTAATGTCCTGTCAGACTGTACTGTACTGTACTGTACTGTACTGTACTGTACTGTACTGCAACACACTGTATTGGACCATACGGTACTGTACTGTGCAATACTGTACCATACTTTTCCGTACTGTACCATACTTTTCGGTACTGTACCATACTGTGCTGTACTGTAGCAGACTGTACTGTACTGTACCATACTATACCATTCTGTACTGTACCGTACAATACTATACCATACTGTACTGTGCAGTACTATACTGCTGCGGTGTGTGTGTGTGTGTGTGTGTGTGTGTGCGCGCACAGTGGAATGGGGTGTGGCCTAAAATGTGATGTGATTTGCATCACTGTGAAATGTTGCGCTATAACATGGTTTTTCATGCAAATGCAAACTGTACAGTAATTATGACAGTTGCATGGATGCAAAGTAGTGCGTTATGTCTGGACACGCATGCCGGTGGTGTTATGCATGGTGAGATGTGGGCAAGCGGTGTGGTTTGGTAGGAGAAGGCGGACAAAGGCAGCCGGATAAACGGGGTGCGTGTGTTTTAATTAGGGTGGCAGGATGTTTTGGACAACTTTTTAATACATTAGGAAGGCAATCAGTAGGAGTGTGCAAAGAGGGTGATTATGGAGGTTGGTGCAGAGCTGTCAGAACCTAAGTCTCTCAATAACCACATTATCAATACACTCCTTTGAAACAGGTTGATGACTATTATTTGGGTTCATATCTTCTTCCCAAAAGGACTTTCAAACTAAAATGGTAAATGGTGCATTTATATAGCGCCTTTATCCAAGGTGCTTTACATAGATTGTGCATTACATTCACCCATTCACATGTACATTCATACACCGATGGCGGCGGAAACCATGCAAGGCACCAACCAGCACATCAGGAGCAATAGGCCTATCTCACAGAATTTCCCCGCCCCTTTAATACGCCCCCTTTCCACGTTAGTGGTGATAGCGTGACGTCACTCCATAGACACTACATGTTAACAGAGGTAATTTAAGAAGTCTACAACTTTTGTTTTCTCAAGGTAAGGTTTGTTCTATCTGTTCGAGCTGATTTACCATCTTGTTTGCTTCATAATAATATTGGTCTGTCACATTTTTACATTAGAAAATGTACTTAGATTCTCCAGAGAAAAAAACGTGTAAATGCTAATGTTAAATGACACCACTATTTACCGGAAGTGGGCGTGGAAAGCGGGCTGTGAGATAGGCCTATTAGGGGTTCAGAGTCTTACTCAAGGACACTTCGACAGAAACTCTGGGGGAGCCCGGGTTCGAGCTGGTAACCTTGTGGTTACCAGTGAAATACATTTTGCACTTAAACCCCAAACTAGTACAGTTTCGGGAATAATAAGATGCCTGTGACAAGTACATCTGAACCCTATCCGTGCCACACTCCACCACCATCCCTGCGCCTATACACCAACTACATACATTATGATAGCTCTGTACTGACTTGAACACCCTCTCTGGGCCCATAAGGGGGCTTTTCTCTCCACTGTATCCCCACTGAGGAGTCCCATCTTCCCCATAGACCAGACAAGTGGCCATTTGTTCTTACTAAGTGTGTTTGCTGCAAAGACTGAGCTTGTAGATCGCCTATTTTCACAATGTTTGTCCCGACCCCCAGTTTGGGAACAACTGCCCTAGGGGACTTGGATTATTATTATTTTGCCAGACACCTTTACAAACAATAGTGAAGACATTTCTTGTTAAGAAATTTCTTCCAAGATGTGTGTAATATTCCCAGTCTATCACTTGGCAGCCATGCTTTTACAAATGTCACAGTACCAACCATTAATAATGAATGCACTCCTTATTGGTATGGAATCAAATCAAAATAAATCTCCTGAAAGCTTCAACAGAATGTGAATTATGTGTATAGGTGATGAATTCACCAATCCTGGGCATTACGGCATATAGAAAAGGGAGAAATGTCCTATTACACTGTTATAACCTTATAACCAATTGCTTTATTATATAATTGTACTTGTAATTGCTTGACTATAATTTAAATATGCTAATTGGATTCCTAGATCACCAAAACATGGGGTTAGGCACCAAAATGACTTGTCTACCGTGAATAATGAAGGAGTAATGGCCTTTTATGGAACTGGGGGCGGCCATCTTGAAAATCTGACCTTTCGCATGGTCAAACTTTGGTAAACTTTTAGTATGTTATTAAGGACACCTAATACTACAAAAAACAGTTGAGAAACCTTCTGTTGCAATTTTTTTAGGGTCAAACCATAATTGCACCCGACTACTGGGCAAAAAGCAGGGAATACGGATGTGTAGCCTATATTACAGGAAACTCCCGTTAAACTTTCCAACAAACTCCGGTAAACTCCCGAATTGTACCATCACACCTGTATATTACCGTATATTAACTGTATATGTATAAACTTGAGGTTTACGGGCAAAATACAGTGCCCATAATTGCCCGTTAACTCCTCTTTTCACGCAGTGTCGTATGCTCTCGGAGTTATGCGGACATCTGACCAAACTGTTGTGTTAAAGGCAGAGAACGGAAAGTGTCACAGGGGGATTCATGGTGTGGGGGACTGAGGCGATAGCATTGCTGACCCCCCTGGGCGATATCAGCCTAATTACGCCCCCCCTTTCTCCTGTCGCCCCGGGCAAACAGATCAATGCTGGCTGGCTGGTGAGACTCAAAAAAACAACATAATCAATACAGACAGCCTCTCAAGGGCCATAAAGAGAAGCCAGCTTAATGCTATAGAGGATGCTAAATCAGACACCGTGTGGTTTGTGCAGCTTCCCACCGAAAACGGTGAAATGCGTTAAAGGACAACTTCACCACTTTTCAACCCATCTTCATATAATTGGTCCTCACTAATAAACTGCTTCTCATAGGAGGACTGTGGGCAGTTCAGAAACCCGTCCACCAGTGACATCATCGATGGGGAATCCAAGCTATTAGAAACTGCAGGCTTTCTAGTACTGAAAAGTTGCAATGCGAAAATGGAAGCCATCGTTCTCACGATAATATATATTTTTTTTCTAAAAAAATATGGTTTAAAAAAAAACTGCCTAACGATGATGTCACTGGTGGACAGGTTTCTGAACTGCCCACAGTCCAAAATCAGGCCAAATACATGACATGAAAGTGAGTGAGAACCACTGGCATAGAAACATGGCTTTTTCAGAAAACTGGATTTAGAAGACATTTTTTTTAGAATCGTCTAAGGTCTAAATGGGTTAAAGTTAAACCCAATGCTACATTTTGCTACTACAAAATAGCAGCTCACATCTGCAAGCTAGTGCTACTACAAGCTACAAGCTAGTGCTACTACAAGCTACAAGCTAGTGCTACTACAAGCTACAAGCTAGTGCTACTACAAGCTACACGCTAGTGCTACTACAAGCTACAAGCTAGTGCTACTACAAGCTACAAGCTAGTGCTACTACAAGCTACAAGCTAGTGCTACTACAAGCTACAAGCTAGTGCTACTACAAGCTACAAGCTAGTGCTACTACAAGCTAGTGCTACTACAAGCTACAAGCTAGTGCTACTACAAGCTACAAGCTAGTGCTACTACAAGCTACAAGCTAGTGCTACTACAAGCTAGTGCTACTACAAGCTACAAGCTAGTAGGCTACAAACTACGCTACAAGCTAGTGCTACTACAAGCTACAAGCTAGTAGGCTACAAACTACGCTACAAGCTAGTGCTACTACAAGCTACAAGCTAGTGCTACTACAAGCTACAAGCTAGTGCTACTACAAGCTAGTGCTACTACAAGCTACAAGCTAGTGCTACTACAAGCTAGTGCTACTACAAGCTACAAGCTAGTGCTACTACAAGCTACAAGCTAGTGCTACTACAAGCTACAAGCTAGTAGGCTACAAACTACGCTCACATGTCACAGGGCACACCGCTGGTCTGCAGCCAAATACATTCATCATCATTTTGGGGGTTCCTTGACTTTGACAACTTTGAGAACCACCGATATATGAACATATTCTTATTTTTCTTTTCTCTGAAAACTGTTTTCTTTATTGGTCCTCGGGTCTACAAATGGGTATAATTTGCAGGGTCCTTGACATGAACCAATGTGAGACCCACTGATTTAAATCACTCAGTGACGGTAAACTAAACTCCAAACTCTGTTCCAACTACCATACGCACAGAAATAACAGCTACTGCAAACAGATTCTGTAGCTTCTATTGCACAATAAGTGGGATTTTGGGAGCGTTTTGAAACATTTCCCCCACGCTAACATTAATCCATTTAGGCCTGATGACGAAATTTAAAAAATGTCTTCAAAATCCTGACAGTTTTCTGAAAAACCTTAGTGCTCAATATTTCATGTCAAGGACCCCAAAAATGATATGTAATATGCCTCCGCCCCCCCCCCCCCCCCCCCCATCTGAAAATATGTTCCAGGGACCTCCCCAGAAGCAAAGATTTGAGTTAAAATGTTCACTCTGTAATAATATATATTCAAAGATTTGCGCCACATTTTGACGATTTTTCAAAAATAGCTCGTAGCTCGTACAAGCTCCTATGAGCTTGTAGATCTGCTATTTTTCAATAGCTAAAGTATAACATATTGCTTTAAAACACCAAAAGGGGTTCCCGCCCAGAATGGGTTAAGAAGCAGAGGGAAAATGTCAGGCGGGACTATTCCCCAGGCTTTTATTGAGCTATACACTCCGCCGTGGTGGCGCAAATCTACTCTACATTTTAATATGAAACAACATACTGGGGGTCGCTTTCATGTGCATTTCTCCGCTTGGCAAGTTGCGAGGCTTTTTTCAAGAACGCCTTACCGCTCCCTCCTTCAGGCTCTAGCCCTGGAAAAGGCTCCACATTACAGACACTGCTGGATTTAGGAACTTATAAGTGCATTTACTCGCGTAACTGTACTTGAGTGCAATTATTATTTTTTATACTTTTAGACTTTCAAAAAGATCATCTTAACCCATTTAGACCTGACGACGATTCTACAAATGCAAAAAAAATATGTTTCTATGTCAGTCGTTCTCAAACATTTTCATGTCAAGGACCCTCAAAAATATATGTATTTGGCCGCCGACCCCCCCATCTGAAAATATGTTGTTCCAGGGACACCCCCCAGAAGCAAAGACTTGAGTTAAAAAAAATTCGCTCTGAAAGAATATATATTCAAAGATTTGCGCCACATTTTCACGTTTAAAAACAAAATAGCAGACCTACAAGCTCGTAGCGCGGCACTTACGAGCTTGTAGATCTGCTATTTTTCAACAGCTAAAGCATAACATAATGCTCAAAACACCAAAAGGGGTTCCCGTCCTGAATGGGTTAAAACTGCTATAAGCAATAATATGTCCAAATTTGAATGACTTTTTTTTGTGTATTCAGACAGCCATCAATGGGTAGAACGCTCCCCAAAACAATGTTAGTCTCTGCGACACATCTAGGGGCCGCAATCTGCATTCAAAGACGTTCCTAGAAGCAGGAGAAGGAGAGGACACTGGAGCAGCACGGACATTTTTAAGCCAATAAAAGGCTTAAAATGTCCTCCAGTGTCCTCTCCTCCTTCTGCAACGAGTGTCCTTGTTCCTGTGAGGCACCGGATCGGCCGTTTTAGGCTTGAGGCGCGTCGGTAGACTCCTTTTGTTCTCATTTTCCTAGAAGCTTTGTCATTGGTCGATTTACCCGTCTACTTCCTGATTGGTTTAGAACATCTTTGAATGCAGATTGCGGCCCCTGAGACTAAATCTTTTGGGGGAGCTTGCTGGCTGTCATACAAAAATCATAAAAATAATTGACATATTATTGCTTATTGCAGCTTTAAGTGTACAATCCTGCATGTTTGGATGTGTACTAGCCTTCACATATGCCCATACATGTATTGTTTTTTTGGTTCCCGTCCAAAAATGTACTTGTGTATTTGGGTGCAGTATTGTTGTACAGTATATATTGTATATGGCTTCTGAATGTATTTGTATATGTACAATATAGCGTTGAAAGTGTAATTATGTATTCTGCCGCTTGGCCTGCAGTTCCCACTTGAAAAAGAGACGCAGTCTCAATGTGTTTTTACTGGTTAAAAAAAGGTTAACCCATTCTGGGCGGGAACCCCTTTTAGTGTTTTAACTAAGCTATACACTGACACCACGGCGCGTAAACAGCGCCTCAAACTGTGACTCCGCCCACAACCGGGGGAAGTTGTGATTTGCGCTCGTTCACTGCAATGCAATTTGCGGCATTTTCAAAACAATATTGAGCAGAGTAGCGATTATCAACGTATTTGCAATGCCATACGTTGAAAGATCTGTTGCCCGTGGACAAGGCACGCTACCTCCGCAAGTTAGATAGCATCGGCATAGATGTTTGTCCGTATGTGATTAAGGATTGGACCAAGTTGCATTGGCAGCCATAGAAAATGCTTACCCCAGGCTAAAACCGGATGTGACGTTTTTGGGCGTTCCTGTCTAGCGTGGTGTCAGTGTATATGTTATACTTTAGCTATTGAAAAATAGCAGATCTACAAGCTCATAGCGAGCTTGTAGGTCTGCTATTTTTGAAAAATCGTGAAAATGCGGCACAAATCTTTGAATATATATTCTTTCAGAATACTTTTTTTTTATTTCGACGTCAGGTAAAATAAAAAATACAAAATTTCCTTGGCCAGTCAACCGACGGCGGGCGGGCAGGCGGGCGAACGTTGGGCGGGACGTCACAAAACTGAACTTGGAACCTCGCGCTTCCCACCCCGGCTGCTCTACCCGAGCCACTGCTGCGCGCCTCACTGCTACAGTATACTTCCTACTTAAGTGGAGAATCGGAGAACTTCTTGCACCGCTGCCGTCAGACAGCAATACTTCATCCTAAACACAAGTGAGATAAATCGACGGAACAGATAATCAAATTGCATTCCTCCGTTGTTGTTTGCGCTCGGTGATAGGGAGAGGGTTATTAATGAACCTGGGTATATACCGGGGTGGAGGAGGAGGGTGCTGGGGTCCTCAGCGTGCTACAGTCAACGTAAAGCTCCCTCGTGTGTGGGAACCAAACCAGGGGGGGGGGGGGGACTCGACGACTCTCATTTGAGCTCTAAATTGTTTGTGTAATGAAATTACAGGCCACCGGGGGAGGGAGGGAGGGAGGTTGGCCCGGGGGAGGGAGGGACATCAATTAAAGAGAGATAAAGCTTTAATGAAAATAAATGGTTCCTCTGTAGCGACGACGCGCGCCGAGCGAGGCCTCTCCGTGTAAACACTGGACGAGGAAGCAGGAAGTTGTTCTGACCTGATGAGTCGTGTGCGCGCGTGTGTTTGTGCGTGTGTGCGTGTGTGTGTGTGTTTGTGCGTGTGTGTGTGTGTGTGTGTGTGCGTGTGTGGAGTGGCGTGCTATAAATCCTGGGGACAGCACATCTGCACTAAATACAGGGAGAGGTTAAGGAACTCGGGACTTAATGTCCAATTAAACGTGACAAGAGGAGAATGGAACGGCGTACAGCGGAGGAGACTAGCACTACATTCTTTCGCTGTGAAAGAATGTATACTCAAAGACTTGCGCCGCATTTTCACGACTTTTCAAAAATAGCAGATCTACAAGCTCGTAGCGTGCCACTCGGTGGCGCGCTATGAGCTTGTAGATCATCTATTTTTCAATAGCTACACAATGCTTAAAACGCCAAAAGGGGTTCCCGCCCAAAATGGGTTAAAGTAATAGCTGTATAGTGCTATAGCCAGACCTAACGTAGACATCCATGGCTGTCCAGAGCACATCAATGAAGCCTTCAAGTATTCACTGCTGCCATGCAGTTTCGCTCCACGCAACACGTTGTGGCCCCCAGGACGGAGGGGCTTGGGGGGCCACGCGACGCGAGGGAGGGATGGCGGGAGGGGCCGGACTGCCACAATGAGATGGAGGGACTTGGGGAGGTGGGGGGGGCACGCGACGCGAGGGAGGGAGGGAGGGAGGGAGGGGGGGTGGGCGGATGGGACCGCCACAATGAGGTGGAGGAGGAGGAGGAGGCAGCTCCGGTAATGGATGTGATCACGGCTTCCTGGTGAATAATGCAGTCCTGCTAATTGGCTGGATTAATAATTAATGTGTGGGTGGGGGGAGGGGGGGGGGGGGGATTATGGGTATTCCAGGAAGGCGGCAGGATACAGCATTGGTTCTCAAAGGATACAGCATTGGTTCTCAAAGTGGGGTCCGGGGACACCCCAGTGGTCCTTGATATATGCTATTGTTTTGGGGCGGGGGGGGGGTTATGGAAACTGTTTGGACACTTTTGAATAATTCCTTTACGTTTTTTAAACAAGAATCTTTTCTTCTTCTACTAACTACTTTTCTGCAGAGTTGCGTCTAGATAGGCGCCATGCAGACAAACAGCAACATGCAGGCCATAAATGTACAGCAGGTACAGCAGAGCAGAGTAGCATCACACCTCAAGTCATCCTCAAACGAATTATTGATAAAAGTACACAGACGTACAAGACCACAACATATGCTATACAATAGTCACACAACAATAATGCCAGTTAGTATATAGACAATGCAAATATAGAACTCAGTCTGTATCTCTCGCCTTTGGACCACAACTTCATGCATGGGTTCGATCCCGGTCGCCGCCAACTCAGCGTATGAGTAGCACGGCTTGGGTACAGTACAGGGGTCTATAGCGCATTGTAACGGGGACAGACTCCATCTCCCAGGGGTCTATAGCGCATTGTAACGGGGACAGACTCCATCTCCCAGGGGTCTATAGCGCATTGTAACGGGGATATACTCCATCTCCCAGGGGTCTAGCGCATTGTAACGGGGACAGACTCCATCTCCCAGGGGTCTAGCACACTGTAACGGGGACAGACTCCATCTCCCAGGGGTCTATAGCGCATTGTAACGGGGACAGACTCCATCTCCCAGGGGTCTATAGCACACTGTAACGGGGACAGACTCCATCTCCCAGGGGTCTATAGCGCACTGTAACGGGGACAGACTCCATCTCCCAGGGGTCTATAGCACACTGTAACGGGGACAGACTCCATCTCCCAGGGGTCTATAGCGCATTGTAACGGGGACAGACTCCATCTCCCAGGGGTCTATAGCACACTGTAACGGGGACAGACTCCATCTCCCAGGGGTCTATAGCGCATTGTAACGGGGACAGACTCCATCTCCCAGGGGTCTATAGCACACTGTAACGTGGACAGACTCCATCTCCCAGGGGTCTATAGCGCACTGTAACGTGGACAGACTCCATCTCCCAGGGGTCTATAGCGCATTGTAACGGGGACAGACTCCATCTCCCAGGGGTCTAGCGCATTGTAATGGCAACAGACTCCATCTCCCAGGGGTCTATAGCGCATTGTAACGGGGACAGACTCCATCACCCAGGGGTCTAGCGCATTGTAATGGCAACAGACTCCATCTCCCAGGGGTCTAGCGCATTGTAATGGCAACAGACTCCATCTCCCAGGGGTCTAGCGCATTGTAACGGGGACAGACTCCATCTCCCAGGGGTCTATAGCACACTGTAACGGGGACAGACTCCATCTCCCAGGGGTCTATAGCGCACTGTAACGTGGACAGACTCCATCTCCCAGGGGTCTAGCGCATTGTAATGGCAACAGACTCCATCTCCCAGGGGTCTATAGCGCATTGTAACGGGGACAGACTCCATCACCCAGGGGTCTAGCGCATTGTAATGGCAACAGACTCCATCTCCCAGGGGTCTAGCGCATTGTAATGGCAACAGATTCCATCTCCCAGGGGTCTATAGCGCATTGTAACGGGGACAGACTCCATCTCCCAGGGGTCTATAGCGCACTGTAACGTGGACAGACTCCATCTCCCAGGGGTCTATAGCGCATTGTAACAGGGACAGACTCCATCTCCCAGGGGTCTAGCGCATTGTAATGGCAACAGACTCCATCTCCCAGGGGTCTATAGCGCATTGTAACGGGGACAGACTCCATCACCCAGGGGTCTAGCGCATTGTAACGGGGACAGACTCCATCTCCCAGGGGTCTAGCGCATTGTAACGGGGACAGACTCCATCTCCCAGGGGTCTAGCGCATTGCAACGGGGACAGACTCCATCTCCCAGGGGTCTAGCGCATTGTAGACTCCATCTCCCAGGGGTCTAGTGCATTGTAATGTGGACAGACTCCATCTCCCAGGGGTCTAGTGCATTGTAATGTGGACAGACTCCATCTCCCAGGGGTCTATAGCACATTGTAATGGCAACAGACTCCATTTCCCAGGGGTCTAGCGCATTGTAACAGGGACAGACTCTATCTCCCAGGGGTCTAGCACATTGTAACGGGGACAGACTCCATCTCCCAGGGGTCTAGCACATTGTAACAGGGACAGACTCCATCTCCCAGGGGTCTATAGCGCATTGTAACGGGGATATACTCCATCTCCCAGGGGTCTAGCGCATTGTAACGGGGACAGACTCCATCTCCCAGGGGTCTATAGCACACTGTAACGGGGACAGACTCCATCTCCCAGGGGTCTATAGCGCACTGTAACGTGGACAGACTCCATCTCCCAGGGGTCTATAGCGCACTGTAACGTGGACAGACTCCATCTCCCAGGGGTCTATAGCGCACTGTAACGGGGACAGACTCCATCTCCCAGGGGTCTAGCGCATTGTAGCGGGGATAGACTCGTATTACCAGCGTGTTACCAGCTGAAACCAATAATAAGCCACTCAAATATGTAAATCACTGGTTTATAAAAGCATCTATCAGTAGACCACAGACTACATTCCCATAGAAAGTAGGTGTCATTCACTGCTGTTTTTTTTTCCTTTTTCTCCTACGCATGCACATAGTGTTTTGTATTTGTTGATGACATGTATAATTGTGTTATTAGGCCCCTATTTTATGCTATATGTTGATGAATTGAAATAGGACCACAATGGAAACAAAGTCCCCAGCAGGACTGTCTCGTGTTATCCTCTTTGCGTCTGACTTCACCACATGCTGTGTTTATATTTCTGACTAATACTAACCCATTTTGGGCGGGAACCCCTTTTTGGTGGTTTAACTAAGCATTATATTATACTTTAGCTATTTTTGAAAAATCACACCCGTGTGAACTGAGTGGTGCAACTCCCCCCCTTACACCCCCCCCCCCCCCCCCCCCCATCTCTCTCTCTCTATCTCTCTCTCTCTCATTAGCAGGCAACAGTGCAACACTCTCTCTCTGTTTCTGGCACGACAGCGCCCCTACTGGTACTCATGAGTCACACATGAGTCACACACATTAACACGAGTCACATAGGTGAACACGAGTCACATAGGTGAACACGAGTCACATAGGTGAACACGAGTCACATAGGTGAACACGAGTCACATAGGTGAACACGAGTCACATAGGTGGTGAACACGGACATTGCTGTTCCTTGGAGTGGTTGCACCACTCAAAAATCGTAAAAATAATAATATATATTGTCAGAGCAAACTTTTTTTGTTATTTCGACGTCAGGCCTAAATGGGCTAAAGTATTCAATCAATCAAACAGGGACAAAAAGCGACGGCTCACCCCCCCCAAGGGGGCAGGCAGACTTTCCAACGTTGAAGCTCTGGGTCCTAGTGGTAGGAGGAGGGACTACAGGCGGACCCGTGGATTCATGACCGGGAAACCCCGTGCAGCTGGGCTTTAACGTTGAGCGCTCAGTTGCCCTACGTCACTCAGGACCTCAAAGTTGAGGTCCTGGGAGGGACTTCCGGCAGTCTTCCGGGTGCTTCAAAACGCCACTGAGCAACTTCCACTGACATGAATAGCTGGGGGGGCGGAGCTTCGCGCCAGTTCAGTCTCTATTATATATATACTCTATGACCCCCCCCCCCCCCCCCCCAAATAAATCCCACTTCCTGCTCCCTGTCGGCGGCTGTATAGCTGAGGATGAAGTGAAGGATGTTTCTGTGTTTAGGACGGATGTCGGGGATAAACACACGCCTTGACAACATAACGACATAATGAGCCACTCACGTCAAAGTCTCACAGGACCCTCACTGTTGGTACGACCCCCCCCCCCCCCCCCCCCCTCCCCAACCCCCGGGGGGTTTGGGGGGGCCGACCTCAGCCGACCCGCGGCGTTATCCAGCTGCATAAATAGGGAATGACTTCAGTAATAACAGCCGAGAACCACAGACAAGGCATCGACGCCATGTCACCTCCACCAGCGGATCAATATTTGTCAGGGTAGTGCTTGGCCTCAGCGGTGGTCTGTGAGTATATACACACCTCAGGGTAGTGCTTGGCCTCAGCGGTGGTCTGTGAGTATATACACACCTCAGGGTAGTGCTTGGCCTCAGCGGTGGTCTGTGAGTATACACACCTCAGGTCAATAGTAGTGCTTGGCCTCAGCGGTGGTCTGTGAGTATATACACACCTCAGGGTAGTGCTTGGCCTCAGCGGTGGTCTGTGAGTATATACACACCTCAGGGTAGTGCTTGGCCTCAGCGGTGGTCTGTGAGTATATACACACTTCAGGGTGGTCTGTGAGTATATACACACCTCAGGGTAGTGCTTGGCCTCAGCGGTGGTCTGTGAGTATATACACACCTCAGGTCAATAGTAGTAAATAATACTAAACCTTTGGTGTCGGGAAGAAACCCCTTATCTCCATATCACTGCGTGAAAAGAGGAGTTAACGGGCAATTATGGGCACTAGATTTGCCCGTAAACCTCAAGTTTAGCAGCATATACAGTTAATATATGCTTTGTTTTTGTTTTTGTTTTTATCCTGAACTGTAACCATTTTGTACGTATGAGGTGTCCGCCCGGCAGCGACAAAATAGTATCCAAGCGTACAAAAAATTACAACGCACATTTGAGCCAAGAATAGGTGTTTCGGATTGATCTAACATGGTTAAAATTGGAGGTTGAAGTTGCAATGAGTTAGGGTATAGAAAGAAATAATGATAAGATTAATATCCAATATCTTACATTTTGAATCAAGCAACTTAAAAACTGTCTCGAGGTGCTCACAAAAGCCGGAGTAGACATTAGAATGACACCAAACATGTTTGAAAGTGAAATATCCCTTTATGTACGGTACGGAATTTAGGTCAATTAGTTACTGTCCACCACTCAGAGTAATCTAGTAAGAGAGTATTGACACTCCCGTTGACTCTCATTGTAACAATGGAATGCGGAAGTGCTCATTCTATCTCAATGGAATAGTTCCAGCCATAGGAGCAATGTTTGGAACTATTGCCCATAGGTACCCGCTTTGTGGCGAGATCAAAGCGTGTCACCACTCTCTTACTAGATTACTCTGCCACCACTGTACCAGAGCTCAGCGAACGGTGACATGAGGCCGAGGGCGGGGCCTTGTGCTCGCGCCGGTTGGTCGGGGAACAGAAACAACAGTTCGATAGGAGGAAATGGGTGTGGCGGCGAGAGAGAACGGGACACGTACGGCGAGGTCGAGAAAGATAGATTTTTTATTTTTACTGCAAAGCTGATTCATCTGCTGTTCTCAAGGTGTCCAGTTTCACTGGAGGGAGGACTCGTAAAAAAACGCGCCCATAAAACCCTGCCGTGTGTGTGTGTGTGTGTGTGTGTGTGTGTGTGTGTGTGTGTGTGTGTGTGTGTGTGTGTGTGTGTGTGTGTGTGTGTGTGTCGGGCCGACACTTCCAAACAAACACAACGGTGTCTCATGTCCTCTCCCACGCAACAACAGGATCGATATCTCAGGGCGTGTACAAAAAAGGATTCCTGCTGAAAAAGGTGTGACGGAAAGGCATTCATTTACATGGGACACAAGAGCACAGAGAGGAGAGGAGCAGACACAAAGCGGTCGTTCACTTGAACAATGAACCCAGGACAGAGTCACAGGCATGTGTTCAATTAAGCCGACGAGAGCTTGCAGCACACACCTGCAATGTCACAACAGCAATCTGCGCCTCCCTAATTGCTCTGCCCTAATAGAGCGTCGCAGTCCCGCCCCCTACCATGGCCCAGGAAATGAAACCCAATGCATTATTCTCATAGACATTTCGTAAAGTATTTATTTAAAGACGGTTACGCCGCGGACAAAGCCAACTCGAGTCGTGACAACTCATGACAACACAAACAATATTTTGGACCAAACAAATAATTAGAAAGAAGAAAAAAACGGCAGGTTACAACACTTTTTTTGTTGTTTTTCTTCTTTGTAATTATTTGTTTGGTCCAAAATATTGTTTGTGTTGTCATGAGTTGTCACGACTCGAGTTGGCTTTGTCCGCGGCGTAACCGTCTTTAAATAAATACTTTACGAAATGTCTATGAGAATAATGCATTGGGTTTCATTTCCTGGGCCATGGTAGGGGGCGGGACTGCGACGCTCTATAGAGGGTATGCATGTGACGTCATCATCAAACCAGGAAGTTATGCGGGAACGCCTACTGAGTGGCTAACAACTACTTTCTGGCCTTGACAGCCCATGCATCCAAACAGAAAAGTCATCTCTAATTGCATTAAACGACATTAAACAATGTTAAACTCACTTTGCCTGTCAGTTTGCCACTCGATTTGCCATTCACTTTATGCATGCGCATACCGTCTATTGATCAGCTACCCACTCGGAGCACTGGTTTCCACCTGGATGGGAAAAGCAACCACTTTAGGCCTGCTTTTTTTCTCTTGATGGTGTCGAACACTATAGCATCCAAACATAGCAGATCTACATTCCTTCGACGAACAGATTTGGTGCAGAGGGAATAAGGAGAGGATAAAGTATAGAGCCAACTAAATATATATAGAGAGGGTTTAAGAAGCAGTTAATAAATCCCATCTCCGCCGTAGAGTACTCACACCTGAGCCAAAGCCGATCTCCTGCTCCCGTCATTAACCCATTTCGACCTGATACCAGATTCTACAAATGTCTTCTAAATCCTGACAGTTTTCTGAAAAACCCTATGTTTCTATGTCAGTGGTTCTCAAAGGACCTCCAAAAATATATGTAATTGGCCGCCGACCCCCATCTGAAAATATGTAGTTCCAGGGACGCTGCCCAGAAGCAAAGATTTGAGTTAAAAACGTTCGCTCTGAAAGAATATACATATTCAAAGATTTGCGCCACATTTTTCACGGCTTTTCAAAAAATAGCAGACCTACAAGCTCGTAACGCGCCACTCGGTGGCGCGCTACGAGCTTGTAGATCTGCTATTTTTCAACAGCTAAAGCATAACACAATGCTTTAAAACACTCAAAAGGGGCTCCCGTTCAGAATGGTTTAACATGCAAATCCTTGGTCTTTATAGGACAGGAACCCGTCACGTCGATAACGCTTAATTTTTTCCCCCTCCTCCCTCTCTCTCTTTTTTTCTCTCGTTTCAAAGATGTCCTTTTCCGTGTCTCGTCAGGAAGGCACACTCTTCACCACCTCACCCCCGTGTGTGTAATGGACAAGTCAGGCCTGGTTACGTTAGCAATTACCAGTGTTCAGGTTGGAGATTAATTGAATTACTGGGTAGTCTTCCCTGCAAACCCCGAGGTGGGGCCGTATCAATCTCAGTCGGGGTGGGTGGGATGGAGTTGGGGTTGGGGGGCTGGTTTGGAACTGCCGTTAGACCCTCTCAATCACCCCTCTTTCCGTCTTAATGCAAAAAAACGAAGGAAAAAAAAGCCGGCACCCCCATCTATCAGCGAGCGGGGGCCGTACGGTGGCGGGAAACTCATTTTCTAGCATATTCCTCTCTTTAATGCATTCTGTACGGGAACCACCTTTTGGTGTTTAAAGCATTGTGTCATGCTTTAGCTTTTGAAAAAATAGCAGATCTACAAGCTCGTAGCGCGGCACCGAGTGCCGCGCTACGAGCTTGTAGATCTGCTATTTCTTTTTTTAAATAGTGAAAATGTTGCGCAAATC
Source organism: Electrona antarctica (assembly GCF_951216825.1). Classification (NCBI taxonomy): domain Eukaryota; kingdom Metazoa; phylum Chordata; class Actinopteri; order Myctophiformes; family Myctophidae; genus Electrona; species Electrona antarctica. The sequence continues at coordinate 44,010 of NW_027637658.1, forward strand.
TTTGAATATATATATTCTTTCAGAGCGAACGTTTTTTTTTACTCAAATCTTCGCTTCTGGGGAGGGGGGGTCCCTGGAACAACATAATATGTTCAGATGGGGGTCGCCAATTACATATAATTATGGGGGTCCTTGACATGAAATAGTTTGAGAAACCACTGATACAGAAACATAGGGTTCTCAGAGAACTGTCATGATTTAGAAGACATTTTGTAGAATGAAGGTCTAAAGGAGTCCCATTCTGGGCGGGAACCCCTTTTGGTGTTAGCATTATGTTATGCTTTAGCTATTGAAAAATAGCAGATCTACAAGCTCATAGCGCGCCACCGAGTGGCGCGCTACGAGCTTGTAGGTCTGCTATTTTTGAAAAATCGAAGAACGACTGACATAGAAACATGGCTTTTTCAGAAAACTGTCAGGATGTAGAAGACATTTTTAGAATCTGATCTCAGGTCAGAATGGGTTAATCATGGCGCGCGGAGCGGAGGACGTACGGCAGTGCTGGGAGAGCTGGTAAAAAAAAGCCGTTCTTCCTCCCAGGGAGTAAACGGATGGGTGAGCAGCAGCAGTAGCAGACGAGGGGGACTGTAATGTAATGGCTGCTGCTGTTGTTGTTTGCCTTTATGAAGGAGAGACGTGTCGGGAGAAAAAAACGTGCGCTTAAGTCTCCGTCTCTGGAACATCCACGCGTTGTTTTTTTCATCGAAAGAACAACACAACGTGCAGCGTGTCTATAAAAAAACAGGGCACCGCGAACATGTGTGTTACAGCATCCCTCGCTCTCAATGTCTCACGTTGTGAATTGAACAGTAAGAGGTCGTAGGGTTTATCGGAACAGACGTTTGTGCTTGTATTGCTTTTATGTCAGATTCAGCTTCTGGGTCGAGGATGGAGTAGGCGTGTGTTTATTACTTATACGCTGTACACGCGTCAAACGGAATCGGAATGAAAGAAATTCCAATTTCCTTATAATCGAGTCTTATTGATCACGTAATCCCTGTGTTATATGTAATCGGCCCATAAGTCTGACATTACGTTAGTCCGACCTACGTGACCGGTTAAGACTGAGGTTAGGGTTAGTGACCTACGTGGCCGGTTAAGACTGAGGTTAGGGTTAGTGACATACGTGGCCGGTTAAGACTGAGGTTAAGGTTAGTGACCTACATGGCCGGTTAAGACTGAGGTTAGGGTTAGTGACCTACGTGGCTGGTTAAGACTGAGGTTAGGGTTAGTGATCTACGTGGCCGGTTAAGACTGAGGTCAGGGTTAGTGACCTACGTGGCCAGTTAAGACTGAGGTTAGGGTTAGTGACCTACGTGGCCGGTTAAGACTGAGGTCAGGGTTAGTGACCTATGTGGCCGGTTAAGACTGATGTTAGGGTTAGTGACCTACGTGGCCGGTTAAGACTGAGGTTAGGGTTAGTGACCTACGTGGCCGGTTAAGACTGAGGTTAGGGTTAGTGACCTACGTGCCCGGTTAAGACTGAGGTTAGGGTTAGTGACCTACGTGGCCGGTTAAGACTGAGGTTAGGGTTTGGGATAGTGTTAGTAATCAGAGCTCGGAACAATGACATGTTATCTATAATCAAGTTGTGAGCTTGTAGATCAGAAACTATATCACAAACTATTTCTATTCATTAACTCAGGGGTTCTCAACGTTTTTGGCTGGGGACCCCCGGAAATGCTTTGGCCATGTCTCGCGACCTGAGTGTACATAATGGTTCTATTTGCACACTCTCAGAGTTAAATTAACATTGGTTTTACAATATAAATTGGGGGTCTCAGAGATAGAAATGCCATTCAATGGGGGTCCATACTCCATAGCCTATTAATGCACGTCAAACTGGGGGTCCTTGAAATTAAACGGGTTGAGAATCTCCTCTTATGGGGGTCCCTGGCATATCTTTTTCAAATGGGGGTCTACAGCAGGCTAACACATGTCAATCCGGGGGGTTCCTTGACATGAAACAGTTGCAGAATTTCAGTACATTTCAAGCACAACTCAATACAAAGACTGTTAACTGTGAGCGGACGACCCAATAAAGCATTACACTTGTTTACAAGAGGTAGAGGTAGAGACTTACAAATAGACACTTCTATATAGCCAAAAAAAAACTATACTGTATAGCTTTTCGAAAGCTTTCTACTCGAGGCCGCAGGTAGACTGCAGCTTCTCCAAACAGCCTCAGAGAGGAACATCTAATGGATCTTGCGGTTGATTCCGCTCGAATGAAATTGGTGTTTTAAGCATGTTATACTTTTAGATAGCAGATCTACAAGCTCATACAAGCTCATCTACAAGCTCATACAAGCTCATACAAGCTCATAGATCTGCTATTTTTTGAAAAATCGTGAAAATGTGATGCAAATCTTTGAATATGTTCTTTCACAGCGAACGTTTTTAACTCAAATATTTGCCTCTGTGAGGTCCCTGGAACAACATATTTTCAGATGGGGGTCGGCGGCCAAATACAGATAATTCTGTGGGTCCTTGACATGAAAAAGGTACCACTGACATAGAATCATAGGTTTTAAAGAAAATGTAGGATTTAGAAGCCTTTTTTCTATCGTCCTCGGGTCAAAATGGGTTAAAAGAAAAAGAAAAAAAAAACTCCTGGTGGATTTCTGGTCAGGGGAACGGGCGGTGCTGCCAAACCCTAATCTCATGCCTGTTCTGTCTCACTCGGCGCCGCTCGTACAGTCCTGCCTTCTTCTTCCAGATTTCTTTGCAAGAGAAACGAGTATAGCCAGGTCTACTCTACAGTATATACGAAAACAAGCCCCCCCCAAAAAAGAAGCAACACGTATAGCTCTCTCTCCACCAAACATATACTACTACAGATTGATTGATTGATTGATTGATTGATTGATTGATTGATTAACAGTTTGCAGAATCACTACAGACTGGCAGTCAGAATCGTATATGACGTCGGGAAAACAGTTGGAAGGTGTGAAAAAGAGAAAAAGAGCCGACAGACTACTATGGTGCTAAAAACAATTCACCTTTAGCTAAAACCCTGCCCTTTCCCACTTAGACTCTCCCACTTGGACACTTTCCAGCCGATTTCCACTTTCCATTCCAATGTAAATATCATGGATTTTTTTACACGTTAAATACTGGTTTATGTTTGGAAACTAGACCTTCAAAATCTCTTCCAAATCCGTCAACAAGGCCTGCCATTTGCACTGGAACAATATGTGCGTGGCATTTTTTTTAACAATGTTTTATCATATAGGAGGACTATTGGTGGAGAGGTTTGTCTATAACCCATGTTATGCTTAGCTGTGATTGGACCATAGCAGTTTGGGGAGGGGCTTAGCTATAGGTCAATTGCATATGGCTTGATGTGTTTTTCAACAAGCCACGCTAGTTGAAAGCTGACAAAAGGGAGAGGAGGTGATCGCCCCAGCCTCTTTATACTAATAATCTACTATACTATACTATATTAATTAAATATACTAATATATACTAATAATCCCCTTCCGATTAACTTCGGCCCCAACCTGTGCATACTGTATATTTCATGTTTAGAGGAAATTGATATGCTGTTATATCAACTGTTGTTACTGTGTTAAATTATTATTCATGTCATGTGTGAGTGGATGGGACCCGAATGGAAACAAGGCCGCAAGGTCTTTCTTCGGTGAAATCCTTTTTCGGAAAAAAAATGCCTGACTGTACATTGTGCTGTTTGAATGTATATGTTGCCTAATAAAATATTCAATCAATCAATCAAACACGACGCGACAGTGTATATACACACTACTGCTATTTAACCGATTTAGGCCTGACGTCGAAATTAAAAAACAGTTAAAAGACAGTTTTCTGAAATACCTCATGTTTCTATATCAGTGGTACTCAAAATTTCATGTCAAGTACCCCCAGAATTATCTGTAATTGGCCGCCGACCCCCATTTGAAAATATGTTGTTCCAGGGACCCCGCAGAAGCAAAGATTTTAGTTAAAAACAATATATATTCAAAGATTTCAGGCACATTTTCACGATTTTTCAAAAATAGCAGACCTACAAGTTCATGTTATGAGCTTGTAGATCTGCTATTTTTCAATAGCTAAAGTATAACACAATGCTTTAAAACACCAAAAGAGGTTCCCGCCCAAAATGGGTTAAAAATAAATTCTGTTTTTTAAACACAAAACTTGTATCATTACATTTCGGGGGTACTTGTCATGAAAGGGTTTGAGAACCACTGGTTTGAACCAAAAGCTCTTAATAAGCAGACTTGGCAACCCAGCCTTCTGTCTCTGTCATCTTAACAGAGGGAGAAAAAAGTACTCTTCAGAGCAGAAAGCTTCAGAAAATAAATAAGAAATACATCAGAGGATAATAAAGCGTTGCCCTCTTCTGCCAGTCCTGCCTGAAAGAAATACCAAAAAGAAATGCATTGCAGATCGACTCCAAAAGCCACACACACACACGCGCACGCACGCACGCACGCACGCACGCACGCACGCACGCACGCACGCACGCACGCACGCACGCACACACACACACACACACACACACACACACACACACACACACACACACACACACACACACACACACACACACACACAAACACATCTTTGTATTCTTATGCTAGCTTGTGAGGATATCAACAGTGATTTTATGAATGCCATTTTATAACGTTTTGCCTGCTAAAAGCCTACAGCCGAAAATCTACAAGCGTTGAACTTGAGAGCAAAGTATCAAACATTTATTTGTGAGTTCCAGTGAAACTTTCATTCACAATACAGTATCTACATGTATAGGCTACTTCTCAAATTCTACAATACTTGTGGGGACGTCTGTGCCCTTACAAGTATAGTCATTAAAGCACACACACACACACACACACACACACACACACACACACACACACACACACACACACACACACACACACACACACACACACACACACACACACACACACACACACACACACACACACACACACACACACACACGCCCTGAGATGACAATAATTCTCCAGTGACACTCGCGGTGCCAGAGAGGCTGCTGCTGGCCATTCAAAACAAGAGGATGTGCAACGCGCGCCCCGGAGGTGCCGTCTGCCCATCTCCACCTCCGCCGGCCCTGGCATTGAGCGGAGCCTTGCTTCCTCCTCTGCCCGGGAGGGGCACCAGGCGCTGTCTTGCTGCCCGCCTGCCCATCTGCCCGCCTGGTGGCGGAGACGTGGTTATAGCGTTTTTTT
>NW_027637657.1:0-23767 GCF_951216825.1 Electrona antarctica
GTCTGAACCCCTCCATCCTTCCTGTAGCTGCTCAGACTCTGCTTCTCTGCCCCCAGCCAAGCTTATAGGCCTGCAGAGTGTCTAGTTTTGAAGATACAGACTCTGCTAAGCAAAAGTGAACAGGGCCAAACTGGGCTTATTTCGCTGTGAAAGTGACATCGAAATTTCACAGCGAAATAAGCCCAGTTTGGCCCTGTTCACTTTTGCTTAGCAGAGTCTGTATCTTCAAAACTAGACACTCTGCAGGCCTATAAGCTTGGCTGGGGGCAGAGAAGCAGAGTCTGAGCAGCTACAGGAAGGATGGAGGGGTTCAGACAAGGTTTTCCAACTCCGTGCCTAAATGTCACTTTCACAGCGAAATAAGCCCAGTTTGGCCCTGTTCACTTTTGCTTAGCAGAGTCTGTATCTTCAAAACTAGACACTCTGCAGGCCTATAAGCTTGGCTGGGGGCAGAGAAGCAGAGTCTGAGCAGCTACAGGAAGGATGGAGGGGTTCAGACAAGGTTTTCCAACTCCGTGCCTAAATGTCACTTTCACAGCGAAATAAGCCCAGTTTGGCCCTGTTCACTTTTGCTTAGCAGAGTCTGTATCTTCAAAACTAGACACTCTGCAGGCCTATAAGCTTGGCTGGGGGCAGAGAAGCAGAGTCTGAGCAGCTACAGGAAGGATGGAGGGGTTCAGACAAGGTTTTCCAACTCCGTGCCTAAATGTCACTTTCACAGCGAAATAAGCCCAGTTTGGCCCTGTTCACTTTTGCTTAGCAGAGTCTGTATCTTCAAAACTAGACACTCTGCAGGCCTATAAGCTTGGCTGGGGGCAGAGAAGCAGAGTCTGAGCAGCTACAGGAAGGATGGAGGGGTTCAGACAAGGTTTTCCAACTCCGTGCCTAAATGTCACTTTCACAGCGAAATAAGCCCAGTTTGGCCCTGTTCACTTTTGCTTAGCAGAGTCTGTATCTTCAAAACTAGACACTCTGCAGGCCTATAAGCTTGGCTGGGGGCAGAGAAGCAGAGTCTGAGCAGCTACAGGAAGGATGGAGGGGTTCAGACAAGGTTTTCCAACTCCGTGCCTAAATGTCACTTTCACAGCGAAATAAGCCCAGTTTGGCCCTGTTCACTTTTGCTTAGCAGAGTCTGTATCTTCAAAACTAGACACTCTGCAGGCCTATAAGCTTGGCTGGGGGCAGAGAAGCAGAGTCTGAGCAGCTACAGGAAGGATGGAGGGGTTCAGACAAGGTTTTCCAAGTCCGTGCCTAAATGTCACTTTCACAGCGAAATAAGCCCAGTTTGGCCCTGTTCACTTTTGCTTAGCAGAGTCTGTATCTTCAAAACTAGACACTCTGCAGGCCTATATCAGCCCAATATCAATATCAGCCCAATATCAATATCAGCCCAATATCAGCATCAGCCCAATATCAGCATCAGCCCAATATCAGCATCAGCCCAATATCAGCATCAGCCCAATATCAGCATCAGCCCAATATCAGCATCAGCCCAATATCAGCATCAGCCCAATATCAGCATCAGCCCAATATCAGCATCAGCCCAATATCAGCATCAGCCCAATATCAGCATCAGCCCAATATCAGCATCAGCCCAATATCAGCATCAGCCCAATATCAGCATCAGCCCAATATCAGCATCAGCCCAATATCAGCATCAGCCCAATATCAGCATCAGCCCAATATCAGCATCAGCCCAATATCAGCATCAGCCCAATATCAGCATCAGCCCAATATCAGCATCAGCCCAATATCAGCATCAGCCCAATATCAGCATCAGCCCAATATCAGCATCAGCCCAATATCAGCATCAGCCCAATATCAGCATCAGCCCAATATCAGCATCAGCCCAATATCAGCATCAGCCCAATATCAGCATCAGCCCAATATCAGCATCAGCCCAATATCAGCATCAGCCCAATATCAGCATCAGCCCAATATCAGCATCAGCCCAATATCAGCATCAGCCCAATATCAGCATCAGCCCAATATCAGCATCAGCCCAATATCAGCATCAGCCCAATATCAGCATCAGCCCAATATCAGCATCAGCCCAATATCAGCATCAGCCCAATATCAGCATCAGCCCAATATCAGCATCAGCCCAATATCAGCATCAGCCCAATATCAGCATCAGCCCAATATCAGCATCAGCCCAATATCAGCATCAGCCCAATATCAGCATCAGCCCAATATCAGCATCAGCCCAATATCAGCATCAGCCCAATATCAGCATCAGCCCAATATCAGCATCAGCCCAATATCAGCATCAGCCCAATATCAGCATCAGCCCAATATCAGCATCAGCCCAATATCAGCATCAGCCCAATATCAGCATCAGCCCAATATCAGCATCAGCCCAATATCAGCATCAGCCCAATATCAGCATCAGCCCAATATCAGCATCAGCCCAATATCAGCATCAGCCCAATATCAGCATCAGCCCAATATCAGCATCAGCCCAATATCAGCATCAGCCCAATATCAGCATCAGCCCAATATCAGCATCAGCCCAATATCAGCATCAGCCCAATATCAGCATCAGCCCAATATCAGCATCAGCCCTAGACACTCTGCAGGCCTATAAGCTTGGCTGGGGGCAGAGAAGCAGCCCAATATGATATAATATCAGCTGATGCTGATATTGGGCTGATGCTGATATTGGGCTGATGCTGATATTGGGCTGATGCTGATATTGGGCTGATGCTGATATTGGGCTGATGCTGATATTGGGCTGATGCTGATATTGGGCTGATGCTGATATTGGGCTGATGCTGATATTGGGCTGATGCTGATATTGGGCTGATGCTGATATTGGGCTGATGCTGATATTGGGCTGATGCTGATATTGGGCTGATGCTGATATTGGGCTGATGCTGATATTGGGCTGATGCTGATATTGGGCTGATGCTGATATTGGGCTGATGCTGATATTGGGCTGATGCTGATATTGGGCTGATGCTGATATTGGGCTGATGCTGATATTGGGCTGATGCTGATATTGGGCTGATGCTGATATTGGGCTGATGCTGATATTGGGCTGATGCTGATATTGGGCTGATGCTGATATTGGGCTGATGCTGATATTGGGCTGATGCTGATATTGGGCTGATATTGATATTGGGCTGATATTGATATTGGGCTGATATAGGCCTGCAGAGTGTCTAGTTTTGAAGATACAGACTCTGCTAAGCAAAAGTGAACAGGGCCAAACTGGGCTTATTTCGCTGTGAAAGTGACATTTAGGCACGGACTTGGAAAACCTTGTCTGAACCCCTCCATCCTTCCTGTAGCTGCTCATACTCTGCTTCTCTGCCCCCAGCCAAGCTTATAGGCCTGCAGAGTGTCTAGTTTTGAAGATACAGACTCTGCTAAGCAAAAGTGAACAGGGCCAAACTGGGCTTATTTCGCTGTGAAAGTGACATTTAGGCACGGAGTTGGAAAACCTTGTCTGAACCCCTCCATCCTTCCTGTAGCTGCTCAGACTCTGCTTCTCTGCCCCCAGCCAAGCTTATAGGCCTGCAGAGTGTCTAGTTTTGAAGATACAGACTCTGCTAAGCAAAAGTGAACAGGGCCAAACTGGGCTTATTTCGCTGTGAAAGTGACATTTAGGCACGGAGTTGGAAAACCTTGTCTGAACCCCTCCATCCTTCCTGTAGCTGCTCAGACTCTGCTTCTCTGCCCCCAGCCAAGCTTATAGGCCTGCAGAGTGTCTAGTTTTGAAGATACAGACTCTGCTAAGCAAAAGTGAACAGGGCCAAACTGGGCTTATTTCGCTGTGAAAGTGACATTTAGGCACGGAGTTGGAAAACCTTGTCTGAACCCCTCCATCCTTCCTGTAGCTGCTCAGACTCTGCTTCTCTGCCCCCAGCCAAGCTTATAGGCCTGCAGAGTGTCTAGTTTTGAAGATACAGACTCTGCTAAGCAAAAGTGAACAGGGCCAAACTGGGCTTATTTCGCTGTGAAAGTGACATTTAGGCACGGAGTTGGAAAACCTTGTCTGAACCCCTCCATCCTTCCTGTAGCTGCTCAGACTCTGCTTCTCTGCCCCCAGCCAAGCTTATAGGCCTGCAGAGTGTCTAGTTTTGAAGATACAGACTCTGCTAAGCAAAAGTGAACAGGGCCAAACTGGGCTTATTTCGCTGTGAAAGTGACATTTAGGCACGGAGTTGGAAAACCTTGTCTGAACCCCTCCATCCTTCCTGTAGCTGCTCAGACTCTGCTTCTCTGCCCCCAGCCAAGCTTATAGGCCTGCAGAGTGTCTAGTTTTGAAGATACAGACTCTGCTAAGCAAAAGTGAACAGGGCCAAACTGGGCTTATTTCGCTGTGAAAGTGACATTTAGGCACGGAGTTGGAAAACCTTGTCTGAACCCCTCCATCCTTCCTGTAGCTGCTCAGACTCTGCTTCTCTGCCCCCAGCCAAGCTTATAGGCCTGCAGAGTGTCTAGTTTTGAAGATACAGACTCTGCTAAGCAAAAGTGAACAGGGCCAAACTGGGCTTATTTCGCTGTGAAAGTGACATTTAGGCACGGAGTTGGAAAACCTTGTCTGAACCCCTCCATCCTTCCTGTAGCTGCTCAGACTCTGCTTCTCTGCCCCCAGCCAAGCTTATAGGCCTGCAGAGTGTCTAGTTTTGAAGATACAGACTCTGCTAAGCAAAAGTGAACAGGGCCAAACTGGGCTTATTTCGCTGTGAAAGTGACATTTAGGCACGGAGTTGGAAAACCTTGTCTGAACCCCTCCATCCTTCCTGTAGCTGCTCAGACTCTGCTTCTCTGCCCCCAGCCAAGCTTATAGGCCTGCAGAGTGTCTAGTTTTGAAGATACAGACTCTGCTAAGCAAAAGTGAACAGGGCCAAACTGGGCTTATTTCGCTGTGAAAGTGACATTTAGGCACGGAGTTGGAAAACCTTGTCTGAACCCCTCCATCCTTCCTGTAGCTGCTCAGACTCTGCTTCTCTGCCCCCAGCCAAGCTTATAGGCCTGCAGAGTGTCTAGTTTTGAAGATACAGACTCTGCTAAGCAAAAGTGAACAGGGCCAAACTGGGCTTATTTCGCTGTGAAAGTGACATTTAGGCACGGAGTTGGAAAACCTTGTCTGAACCCCTCCATCCTTCCTGTAGCTGCTCAGACTCTGCTTCTCTGCCCCCAGCCAAGCTTATAGGCCTGCAGAGTGTCTAGTTTTGAAGATACAGACTCTGCTAAGCAAAAGTGAACAGGGCCAAACTGGGCTTATTTCGCTGTGAAAGTGACATTTAGGCACGGAGTTGGAAAACCTTGTCTGAACCCCTCCATCCTTCCTGTAGCTGCTCAGACTCTGCTTCTCTGCCCCCAGCCAAGCTTATAGGCCTGCAGAGTGTCTAGTTTTGAAGATACAGACTCTGCTAAGCAAAAGTGAACAGGGCCAAACTGGGCTTATTTCGCTGTGAAAGTGACATTTAGGCACGTCTGAACCCCTCCATCCTTCCTGTAGCTGCTCAGACTCTGCTTCTCTGCCCCCAGCCAAGCTTATAGGCCTGCAGAGTGTCTAGTTTTGAAGATACAGACTCTGCTAAGCAAAAGTGAACAGGGCCAAACTGGGCTTATTTCGCTGTGAAAGTGACATCGAAATTTCACAGCGAAATAAGCCCAGTTTGGCCCTGTTCACTTTTGCTTAGCAGAGTCTGTATCTTCAAAACTAGACACTCTGCAGGCCTATAAGCTTGGCTGGGGGCAGAGAAGCAGAGTCTGAGCAGCTACAGGAAGGATGGAGGGGTTCAGACAAGGTTCTCCAACTCCGTGCCTAAATGTCACTTTCACAGCGAAATAAGCCCAGTTTGGCCCTGTTCACTTTTGCTTAGCAGAGTCTGTATCTTCAAAACTAGACACTCTGCAGGCCTATAAGCTTGGCTGGGGGCAGAGAAGCAGAGTCTGAGCAGCTACAGGAAGGATGGAGGGGTTCAGACAAGGTTTTCCAACTCCGTGCCTAAATGTCACTTTCACAGCGAAATAAGCCCAGTTTGGCCCTGTTCACTTTTGCTTAGCAGAGTCTGTATCTTCAAAACTAGACACTCTGCAGGCCTATAAGCTTGGCTGGGGGCAGAGAAGCAGAGTCTGAGCAGCTACAGGAAGGATGGAGGGGTTCAGACAAGGTTTTCCAACTCCGTGCCTAAATGTCACTTTCACAGCGAAATAAGCCCAGTTTGGCCCTGTTCACTTTTGCTTAGCAGAGTCTGTATCTTCAAAACTAGACACTCTGCAGGCCTATAAGCTTGGCTGGGGGCAGAGAAGCAGAGTCTGAGCAGCTACAGGAAGGATGGAGGGGTTCAGACAAGGTTTTCCAACTCCGTGCCTAAATGTCACTTTCACAGCGAAATAAGCCCAGTTTGGCCCTGTTCACTTTTGCTTAGCAGAGTCTGTATCTTCAAAACTAGACACTCTGCAGGCCTATAAGCTTGGCTGGGGGCAGAGAAGCAGAGTCTGAGCAGCTACAGGAAGGATGGAGGGGTTCAGACAAGGTTTTCCAACTCCGTGCCTAAATGTCACTTTCACAGCGAAATAAGCCCAGTTTGGCCCTGTTCACTTTTGCTTAGCAGAGTCTGTATCTTCAAAACTAGACACTCTGCAGGCCTATAAGCTTGGCTGGGGGCAGAGAAGCAGAGTCTGAGCAGCTACAGGAAGGATGGAGGGGTTCAGACAAGGTTTTCCAACTCCGTGCCTAAATGTCACTTTCACAGCGAAATAAGCCCAGTTTGGCCCTGTTCACTTTTGCTTAGCAGAGTCTGTATCTTCAAAACTAGACACTCTGCAGGCCTATAAGCTTGGCTGGGGGCAGAGAAGCAGAGTCTGAGCAGCTACAGGAAGGATGGAGGGGTTCAGACAAGGTTTTCCAACTCCGTGCCTAAATGTCACTTTCACAGCGAAATAAGCCCAGTTTGGCCCTGTTCACTTTTGCTTAGCAGAGTCTGTATCTTCAAAACTAGACACTCTGCAGGCCTATAAGCTTGGCTGGGGGCAGAGAAGCAGAGTCTGAGCAGCTACAGGAAGGATGGAGGGGTTCAGACAAGGTTTTCCAACTCCGTGCCTAAATGTCACTTTCACAGCGAAATAAGCCCAGTTTGGCCCTGTTCACTTTTGCTTAGCAGAGTCTGTATCTTCAAAACTAGACACTCTGCAGGCCTATAAGCTTGGCTGGGGGCAGAGAAGCAGAGTCTGAGCAGCTACAGGAAGGATGGAGGGGTTCAGACAAGGTTTTCCAACTCCGTGCCTAAATGTCACTTTCACAGCGAAATAAGCCCAGTTTGGCCCTGTTCACTTTTGCTTAGCAGAGTCTGTATCTTCAAAACTAGACACTCTGCAGGCCTATAAGCTTGGCTGGGGGCAGAGAAGCAGAGTCTGAGCAGCTACAGGAAGGATGGAGGGGTTCAGACAAGGTTTCCAATATCAGCATCAGCCCAATATCAGCATCAGCCCAATATCAGCATCAGCCCAATATCAGCATCAGCCCAATATCAGCATCAGCCCAATATCAGCATCAGCCCAATATCAGCATCAGCCCAATATCAGCATCAGCCCAATATCAGCATCAGCCCAATATCAGCATCAGCCCAATATCAGCATCAGCCCAATATCAGCATCAGCCCAATATCAGCATCAGCCCAATATCAGCATCAGCCCAATATCAGCATCAGCCCAATATCAGCATCAGCCCAATATCAGCATCAGCCCAATATCAGCATCAGCCCAATATCAGCATCAGCCCAATATCAGCATCAGCCCAATATCAGCATCAGCCCAATATCAGCATCAGCCCAATATCAGCATCAGCCCAATATCAGCATCAGCCCAATATCAGCATCAGCCCAATATCAGCATCAGCCCAATATCAGCATCAGCCCAATATCAGCATCAGCCCAATATCAGCATCAGCCCAATATCAGCATCAGCCCAATATCAGCATCAGCCCAATATCAGCATCAGCCCAATATCAGCATCAGCCCAATATCAGCATCAGCCCAATATCAGCATCAGCCCAATATCAGCATCAGCCCAATATCAGCATCAGCCCAATATCAGCATCAGCCCAATATCAGCATCAGCCCAATATCAGCATCAGCCCAATATCAGCATCAGCCCAATATCAGCATCAGCCCTAGACACTCTGCAGGCCTATAAGCTTGGCTGGGGGCAGAGAAGCAGCCCAATATGATATAATATCAGCTGATGCTGATATTGGGCTGATGCTGATATTGGGCTGATGCTGATATTGGGCTGATGCTGATATTGGGCTGATGCTGATATTGGGCTGATGCTGATATTGGGCTGATGCTGATATTGGGCTGATGCTGATATTGGGCTGATGCTGATATTGGGCTGATGCTGATATTGGGCTGATGCTGATATTGGGCTGATGCTGATATTGGGCTGATGCTGATATTGGGCTGATGCTGATATTGGGCTGATGCTGATATTGGGCTGATGCTGATATTGGGCTGATGCTGATATTGGGCTGATGCTGATATTGGGCTGATGCTGATATTGGGCTGATGCTGATATTGGGCTGATGCTGATATTGGGCTGATGCTGATATTGGGCTGATGCTGATATTGGGCTGATGCTGATATTGGGCTGATGCTGATATTGGGCTGATGCTGATATTGGGCTGATGCTGATATTGGGCTGATGCTGATATTGGGCTGATGCTGATATTGGGCTGATGCTGATATTGGGCTGATGCTGATATTGGGCTGATGCTGATATTGGGCTGATGCTGATATTGGGCTGATGCTGATATTGGGCTGATGCTGATATTGGGCTGATGCTGATATTGGGCTGATGCTGATATTGGGCTGATGCTGATATTGGGCTGATGCTGATATTGGGCTGATGCTGATATTGGGCTGATGCTGATATTGGGCTGATGCTGATATTGGGCTGATGCTGATATTGGGCTGATGCTGATATTGGGCTGATGCTGATATTGGGCTGATGCTGATATTGGGCTGATGCTGATATTGGGCTGATGCTGATATTGGGCTGATGCTGATATTGGGCTGATGCTGATATTGGGCTGATGCTGATATTGGGCTGATGCTGATATTGGGCTGATGCTGATATTGGTCTGATGCTGATATTGGGCTGATGCTGATATTGGGCTGATGCTGATATTGGGCTGATGCTGATATTGGGCTGATGCTGATATTGGGCTGATGCTGATATTGGGCTGATGCTGATATTGGGCTGATGCTGATATTGGGCTGATGCTGATATTGGGCTGATGCTGATATTGGGCTGATGCTGATATTGGGCTGATGCTGATATTGGGCTGATGCTGATATTGGGCTGATGCTGATATTGGGCTGATGCTGATATTGGGCTGATGCTGATATTGGGCTGATGCTGATATTGGGCTGATGCTGATATTGGGCTGATGCTGATATTGGGCTGATGCTGATATTGGGCTGATGCTGATATTGGGCTGATGCTGATATTGGGCTGATGCTGATATTGGGCTGATGCTGATATTGGGCTGATGCTGATATTGGGCTGATGCTGATATTGGGCTGATGCTGATATTGGGCTGATGCTGATATTGGGCTGATGCTGATATTGGGCTGATGCTGATATTGGGCTGATGCTGATATTGGGCTGATGCTGATATTGGGCTGATGCTGATATTGGGCTGATGCTGATATTGGGCTGATGCTGATATTGGGCTGATGCTGATATTGGGCTGATGCTGATATTGGGCTGATGCTGATATTGGGCTGATGCTGATATTGGGCTGATGCTGATATTGGGCTGATGCTGATATTGGGCTGATGCTGATATTGGGCTGATGCTGATATTGGGCTGATGCTGATATTGGGCTGATGCTGATATTGGGCTGATGCTGATATTGGGCTGATGCTGATATTGGGCTGATGCTGATATTGGGCTGATGCTGATATTGGGCTGATGCTGATATTGGGCTGATGCTGATATTGGGCTGATGCTGATATTGGGCTGATATTGATATTGGGCTGATATTGATATTGGGCTGATATAGGCCTGCAGAGTGTCTAGTTTTGAAGATACAGACTCTGCTAAGCAAAAGTGAACAGGGCCAAACTGGGCTTATTTCGCTGTGAAAGTGACATTTAGGCACGGACTTGGAAAACCTTGTCTGAACCCCTCCATCCTTCCTGTAGCTGCTCAGACTCTGCTTCTCTGCCCCCAGCCAAGCTTATAGGCCTGCAGAGTGTCTAGTTTTGAAGATACAGACTCTGCTAAGCAAAAGTGAACAGGGCCAAACTGGGCTTATTTCGCTGTGAAAGTGACATTTAGGCACGGAGTTGGAAAACCTTGTCTGAACCCCTCCATCCTTCCTGTAGCTGCTCAGACTCTGCTTCTCTGCCCCCAGCCAAGCTTATAGGCCTGCAGAGTGTCTAGTTTTGAAGATACAGACTCTGCTAAGCAAAAGTGAACAGGGCCAAACTGGGCTTATTTCGCTGTGAAAGTGACATTTAGGCACGGAGTTGGAAAACCTTGTCTGAACCCCTCCATCCTTCCTGTAGCTGCTCAGACTCTGCTTCTCTGCCCCCAGCCAAGCTTATAGGCCTGCAGAGTGTCTAGTTTTGAAGATACAGACTCTGCTAAGCAAAAGTGAACAGGGCCAAACTGGGCTTATTTCGCTGTGAAAGTGACATTTAGGCACGGAGTTGGAAAACCTTGTCTGAACCCCTCCATCCTTCCTGTAGCTGCTCAGACTCTGCTTCTCTGCCCCCAGCCAAGCTTATAGGCCTGCAGAGTGTCTAGTTTTGAAGATACAGACTCTGCTAAGCAAAAGTGAACAGGGCCAAACTGGGCTTATTTCGCTGTGAAAGTGACATTTAGGCACGGAGTTGGAAAACCTTGTCTGAACCCCTCCATCCTTCCTGTAGCTGCTCAGACTCTGCTTCTCTGCCCCCAGCCAAGCTTATAGGCCTGCAGAGTGTCTAGTTTTGAAGATACAGACTCTGCTAAGCAAAAGTGAACAGGGCCAAACTGGGCTTATTTCGCTGTGAAAGTGACATTTAGGCACGGAGTTGGAAAACCTTGTCTGAACCCCTCCATCCTTCCTGTAGCTGCTCAGACTCTGCTTCTCTGCCCCCAGCCAAGCTTATAGGCCTGCAGAGTGTCTAGTTTTGAAGATACAGACTCTGCTAAGCAAAAGTGAACAGGGCCAAACTGGGCTTATTTCGCTGTGAAAGTGACATTTAGGCACGGAGTTGGAAAACCTTGTCTGAACCCCTCCATCCTTCCTGTAGCTGCTCAGACTCTGCTTCTCTGCCCCCAGCCAAGCTTATAGGCCTGCAGAGTGTCTAGTTTTGAAGATACAGACTCTGCTAAGCAAAAGTGAACAGGGCCAAACTGGGCTTATTTCGCTGTGAAAGTGACATTTAGGCACGGAGTTGGAAAACCTTGTCTGAACCCCTCCATCCTTCCTGTAGCTGCTCAGACTCTGCTTCTCTGCCCCCAGCCAAGCTTATAGGCCTGCAGAGTGTCTAGTTTTGAAGATACAGACTCTGCTAAGCAAAAGTGAACAGGGCCAAACTGGGCTTATTTCGCTGTGAAAGTGACATTTAGGCACGGAGTTGGAAAACCTTGTCTGAACCCCTCCATCCTTCCTGTAGCTGCTCAGACTCTGCTTCTCTGCCCCCAGCCAAGCTTATAGGCCTGCAGAGTGTCTAGTTTTGAAGATACAGACTCTGCTAAGCAAAAGTGAACAGGGCCAAACTGGGCTTATTTCGCTGTGAAAGTGACATTTAGGCACGGAGTTGGAAAACCTTGTCTGAACCCCTCCATCCTTCCTGTAGCTGCTCAGACTCTGCTTCTCTGCCCCCAGCCAAGCTTATAGGCCTGCAGAGTGTCTAGTTTTGAAGATACAGACTCTGCTAAGCAAAAGTGAACAGGGCCAAACTGGGCTTATTTCGCTGTGAAAGTGACATTTAGGCACGTCTGAACCCCTCCATCCTTCCTGTAGCTGCTCAGACTCTGCTTCTCTGCCCCCAGCCAAGCTTATAGGCCTGCAGAGTGTCTAGTTTTGAAGATACAGACTCTGCTAAGCAAAAGTGAACAGGGCCAAACTGGGCTTATTTCGCTGTGAAAGTGACATCGAAATTTCACAGCGAAATAAGCCCAGTTTGGCCCTGTTCACTTTTGCTTAGCAGAGTCTGTATCTTCAAAACTAGACACTCTGCAGGCCTATAAGCTTGGCTGGGGGCAGAGAAGCAGAGTCTGAGCAGCTACAGGAAGGATGGAGGGGTTCAGACAAGGTTCTCCAACTCCGTGCCTAAATGTCACTTTCACAGCGAAATAAGCCAAGTTTGGCCCTGTTCACTTTTGCTTAGCAGAGTCTGTATCTTCAAAACTAGACACTCTGCAGGCCTATAAGCTTGGCTGGGGGCAGAGAAGCAGAGTCTGAGCAGCTACAGGAAGGATGGAGGGGTTCAGACAAGGTTTTCCAACTCCGTGCCTAAATGTCACTTTCACAGCGAAATAAGCCCAGTTTGGCCCTGTTCACTTTTGCTTAGCAGAGTCTGTATCTTCAAAACTAGACACTCTGCAGGCCTATAAGCTTGGCTGGGGGCAGAGAAGCAGAGTCTGAGCAGCTACAGGAAGGATGGAGGGGTTCAGACAAGGTTTTCCAACTCCGTGCCTAAATGTCACTTTCACAGCGAAATAAGCCCAGTTTGGCCCTGTTCACTTTTGCTTAGCAGAGTCTGTATCTTCAAAACTAGACACTCTGCAGGCCTATAAGCTTGGCTGGGGGCAGAGAAGCAGAGTCTGAGCAGCTACAGGAAGGATGGAGGGGTTCAGACAAGGTTTTCCAACTCCGTGCCTAAATGTCACTTTCACAGCGAAATAAGCCCAGTTTGGCCCTGTTCACTTTTGCTTAGCAGAGTCTGTATCTTCAAAACTAGACACTCTGCAGGCCTATAAGCTTGGCTGGGGGCAGAGAAGCAGAGTCTGAGCAGCTACAGGAAGGATGGAGGGGTTCAGACAAGGTTTTCCAACTCCGTGCCTAAATGTCACTTTCACAGCGAAATAAGCCCAGTTTGGCCCTGTTCACTTTTGCTTAGCAGAGTCTGTATCTTCAAAACTAGACACTCTGCAGGCCTATAAGCTTGGCTGGGGGCAGAGAAGCAGAGTCTGAGCAGCTACAGGAAGGATGGAGGGGTTCAGACAAGGTTTTCCAACTCCGTGCCTAAATGTCACTTTCACAGCGAAATAAGCCCAGTTTGGCCCTGTTCACTTTTGCTTAGCAGAGTCTGTATCTTCAAAACTAGACACTCTGCAGGCTTATAAGCTTGGCTGGGGGCAGAGAAGCAGAGTCTGAGCAGCTACAGGAAGGATGGAGGGGTTCAGACAAGGTTTTCCAACTCCGTGCCTAAATGTCACTTTCACAGCGAAATAAGCCCAGTTTGGCCCTGTTCACTTTTGCTTAGCAGAGTCTGTATCTTCAAAACTAGACACTCTGCAGGCCTATAAGCTTGGCTGGGGGCAGAGAAGCAGAGTCTGAGCAGCTACAGGAAGGATGGAGGGGTTCAGACAAGGTTTTCCAACTCCGTGCCTAAATGTCACTTTCACAGCGAAATAAGCCCAGTTTGGCCCTGTTCACTTTTGCTTAGCAGAGTCTGTATCTTCAAAACTAGACACTCTGCAGGCCTATAAGCTTGGCTGGGGGCAGAGAAGCAGAGTCTGAGCAGCTACAGGAAGGATGGAGGGGTTCAGACAAGGTTTTCCAACTCCGTGCCTAAATGTCACTTTCACAGCGAAATAAGCCCAGTTTGGCCCTGTTCACTTTTGCTTAGCAGAGTCTGTATCTTCAAAACTAGACACTCTGCAGGCCTATAAGCTTGGCTGGGGGCAGAGAAGCAGAGTCTGAGCAGCTACAGGAAGGATGGAGGGGTTCAGACAAGGTTTCCAATATCAGCATCAGCCCAATATCAGCATCAGCCCAATATCAGCATCAGCCCAATATCAGCATCAGCCCAATATCAGCATCAGCCCAATATCAGCATCAGCCCAATATCAGCATCAGCCCAATATCAGCATCAGCCCAATATCAGCATCAGCCCAATATCAGCATCAGCCCAATATCAGCATCAGCCCAATATCAGCATCAGCCCAATATCAGCATCAGCCCAATATCAGCATCAGCCCAATATCAGCATCAGCCCAATATCAGCATCAGCCCAATATCAGCATCAGCCCAATATCAGCATCAGCCCAATATCAGCATCAGCCCAATATCAGCATCAGCCCAATATCAGCATCAGCCCAATATCAGCATCAGCCCAATATCAGCATCAGCCCAATATCAGCATCAGCCCAATATCAGCATCAGCCCAATATCAGCATCAGCCCAATATCAGCATCAGCCCAATATCAGCATCAGCCCAATATCAGCATCAGCCCAATATCAGCATCAGCCCAATATCAGCATCAGCCCAATATCAGCATCAGCCCAATATCAGCATCAGCCCAATATCAGCATCAGCCCAATATCAGCATCAGCCCAATATCAGCATCAGCCCAATATCAGCATCAGCCCAATATCAGCATCAGCCCAATATCAGCATCAGCCCAATATCAGCATCAGCCCAATATCAGCATCAGCCCAATATCAGCATCAGCCCAATATCAGCATCAGCCCAATATCAGCATCAGCCCAATATCAGCATCAGCCCAATATCAGCATCAGCCCAATATCAGCATCAGCCCAATATCAGCATCAGCCCAATATCAGCATCAGCCCAATATCAGCATCAGCCCTAGACACTCTGCAGGCCTATAAGCTTGGCTGGGGGCAGAGAAGCAGCCCAATATGATATAATATCAGCTGATGCTGATATTGGGCTGATGCTGATATTGGGCTGATGCTGATATTGGGCTGATGCTGATATTGGGCTGATGCTGATATTGGGCTGATGCTGATATTGGGCTGATGCTGATATTGGGCTGATGCTGATATTGGGCTGATGCTGATATTGGGCTGATGCTGATATTGGGCTGATGCTGATATTGGGCTGATGCTGATATTGGGCTGATGCTGATATTGGGCTGATGCTGATATTGGGCTGATGCTGATATTGGGCTGATGCTGATATTGGGCTGATGCTGATATTGGGCTGATGCTGATATTGGGCTGATGCTGATATTGGGCTGATGCTGATATTGGGCTGATGCTGATATTGGGCTGATGCTGATATTGGGCTGATGCTGATATTGGGCTGATGCTGATATTGGGCTGATGCTGATATTGGGCTGATGCTGATATTGGGCTGATGCTGATATTGGGCTGATGCTGATATTGGGCTGATGCTGATATTGGGCTGATGCTGATATTGGGCTGATGCTGATATTGGGCTGATGCTGATATTGGGCTGATGCTGATATTGGGCTGATGCTGATATTGGGCTGATGCTGATATTGGGCTGATGCTGATATTGGGCTGATGCTGATATTGGGCTGATGCTGATATTGGGCTGATGCTGATATTGGGCTGATGCTGATATTGGGCTGATGCTGATATTGGGCTGATGCTGATATTGGGCTGATGCTGATATTGGGCTGATGCTGATATTGGGCTGATGCTGATATTGGGCTGATGCTGATATTGGGCTGATGCTGATATTGGGCTGATGCTGATATTGGGCTGATGCTGATATTGGGCTGATGCTGATATTGGGCTGATGCTGATATTGGGCTGATGCTGATATTGGGCTGATGCTGATATTGGGCTGATGCTGATATTGGGCTGATGCTGATATTGGGCTGATGCTGATATTGGGCTGATGCTGATATTGGGCTGATGCTGATATTGGGCTGATGCTGATATTGGGCTGATGCTGATATTGGGCTGATGCTGATATTGGGCTGATGCTGATATTGGGCTGATGCTGATATTGGGCTGATGCTGATATTGGGCTGATGCTGATATTGGGCTGATGCTGATATTGGGCTGATGCTGATATTGGGCTGATGCTGATATTGGGCTGATGCTGATATTGGGCTGATGCTGATATTGGGCTGATGCTGATATTGGGCTGATGCTGATATTGGGCTGATGCTGATATTGGGCTGATGCTGATATTGGGCTGATGCTGATATTGGGCTGATGCTGATATTGGGCTGATGCTGATATTGGGCTGATGCTGATATTGGGCTGATGCTGATATTGGGCTGATGCTGATATTGGGCTGATGCTGATATTGGGCTGATGCTGATATTGGGCTGATATTGATATTGGGCTGATATTGATATTGGGCTGATATAGGCCTGCAGAGTGTCTAGTTTTGAAGATACAGACTCTGCTAAGCAAAAGTGAACAGGGCCAAACTGGGCTTATTTCGCTGTGAAAGTGACATTTAGGCACGGACTTGGAAAACCTTGTCTGAACCCCTCCATCCTTCCTGTAGCTGCTCAGACTCTGCTTCTCTGCCCCCAGCCAAGCTTATAGGCCTGCAGAGTGTCTAGTTTTGAAGATACAGACTCTGCTAAGCAAAAGTGAACAGGGCCAAACTGGGCTTATTTCGCTGTGAAAGTGACATTTAGGCACGGAGTTGGAAAACCTTGTCTGAACCCCTCCATCCTTCCTGTAGCTGCTCAGACTCTGCTTCTCTGCCCCCAGCCAAGCTTATAGGCCTGCAGAGTGTCTAGTTTTGAAGATACAGACTCTGCTAAGCAAAAGTGAACAGGGCCAAACTGGGCTTATTTCGCTGTGAAAGTGACATTTAGGCACGGAGTTGGAAAACCTTGTCTGAACCCCTCCATCCTTCCTGTAGCTGCTCAGACTCTGCTTCTCTGCCCCCAGCCAAGCTTATAGGCCTGCAGAGTGTCTAGTTTTGAAGATACAGACTCTGCTAAGCAAAAGTGAACAGGGCCAAACTGGGCTTATTTCGCTGTGAAAGTGACATTTAGGCACGGAGTTGGAAAACCTTGTCTGAACCCCTCCATCCTTCCTGTAGCTGCTCAGACTCTGCTTCTCTGCCCCCAGCCAAGCTTATAGGCCTGCAGAGTGTCTAGTTTTGAAGATACAGACTCTGCTAAGCAAAAGTGAACAGGGCCAAACTGGGCTTATTTCGCTGTGAAAGTGACATTTAGGCACGGAGTTGGAAAACCTTGTCTGAACCCCTCCATCCTTCCTGTAGCTGCTCAGACTCTGCTTCTCTGCCCCCAGCCAAGCTTATAGGCCTGCAGAGTGTCTAGTTTTGAAGATACAGACTCTGCTAAGCAAAAGTGAACAGGGCCAAACTGGGCTTATTTCGCTGTGAAAGTGACATTTAGGCACGGAGTTGGAAAACCTTGTCTGAACCCCTCCATCCTTCCTGTAGCTGCTCAGACTCTGCTTCTCTGCCCCCAGCCAAGCTTATAGGCCTGCAGAGTGTCTAGTTTTGAAGATACAGACTCTGCTAAGCAAAAGTGAACAGGGCCAAACTGGGCTTATTTCGCTGTGAAAGTGACATTTAGGCACGGAGTTGGAAAACCTTGTCTGAACCCCTCCATCCTTCCTGTAGCTGCTCAGACTCTGCTTCTCTGCCCCCAGCCAAGCTTATAGGCCTGCAGAGTGTCTAGTTTTGAAGATACAGACTCTGCTAAGCAAAAGTGAACAGGGCCAAACTGGGCTTATTTCGCTGTGAAAGTGACATTTAGGCACGGAGTTGGAAAACCTTGTCTGAACCCCTCCATCCTTCCTGTAGCTGCTCAGACTCTGCTTCTCTGCCCCCAGCCAAGCTTATAGGCCTGCAGAGTGTCTAGTTTTGAAGATACAGACTCTGCTAAGCAAAAGTGAACAGGGCCAAACTGGGCTTATTTCGCTGTGAAAGTGACATTTAGGCACGGAGTTGGAAAACCTTGTCTGAACCCCTCCATCCTTCCTGTAGCTGCTCAGACTCTGCTTCTCTGCCCCCAGCCAAGCTTATAGGCCTGCAGAGTGTCTAGTTTTGAAGATACAGACTCTGCTAAGCAAAAGTGAACAGGGCCAAACTGGGCTTATTTCGCTGTGAAAGTGACATTTAGGCACGGAGTTGGAAAACCTTGTCTGAACCCCTCCATCCTTCCTGTAGCTGCTCAGACTCTGCTTCTCTGCCCCCAGCCAAGCTTATAGGCCTGCAGAGTGTCTAGTTTTGAAGATACAGACTCTGCTAAGCAAAAGTGAACAGGGCCAAACTGGGCTTATTTCGCTGTGAAAGTGACATTTAGGCACGGAGTTGGAAAACCTTGTCTGAACCCCTCCATCCTTCCTGTAGCTGCTCAGACTCTGCTTCTCTGCCCCCAGCCAAGCTTATAGGCCTGCAGAGTGTCTAGTTTTGAAGATACAGACTCTGCTAAGCAAAAGTGAACAGGGCCAAACTGGGCTTATTTCGCTGTGAAAGTGACATTTAGGCACGGAGTTGGAAAACCTTGTCTGAACCCCTCCATCCTTCCTGTAGCTGCTCAGACTCTGCTTCTCTGCCCCCAGCCAAGCTTATAGGCCTGCAGAGTGTCTAGTTTTGAAGATACAGACTCTGCTAAGCAAAAGTGAACAGGGCCAAACTGGGCTTATTTCGCTGTGAAAGTGACATTTAGGCACGGAGTTGGAAAACCTTGTCTGAACCCCTCCATCCTTCCTGTAGCTGCTCAGACTCTGCTTCTCTGCCCCCAGCCAAGCTTATAGGCCTGCAGAGTGTCTAGTTTTGAAGATACAGACTCTGCTAAGCAAAAGTGAACAGGGCCAAACTGGGCTTATTTCGCTGTGAAAGTGACATTTAGGCACGGAGTTGGAAAACCTTGTCTGAACCCCTCCATCCTTCCTGTAGCTGCTCAGACTCTGCTTCTCTGCCACCAGCCAAGCTTATAGGCCTGCAGAGTGTCTAGTTTTGAAGATACAGACTCTGCTAAGCAAAAGTGAACAGGGCCAAACTGGGCTTATTTCGCTGTGAAAGTGACATTTAGGCACGGAGTTGGAAAACCTTGTCTGAACCCCTCCATCCTTCCTGTAGCTGCTCAGACTCTGCTTCTCTGCCCCCAGCCAAGCTTATAGGCCTGCAGAGTGTCTAGTTTTGAAGATACAGACTCTGCTAAGCAAAAGTGAACAGGGCCAAACTGGGCTTATTTCGCTGTGAAAGTGACATCGAAATTTCACAGCGAAATAAGCCCAGTTTGGCCCTGTTCACTTTTGCTTAGCAGAGTCTGTATCTTCAAAACTAGACACTCTGCAGGCCTATAAGCTTGGCTGGGGGCAGAGAAGCAGAGTCTGAGCAGCTACAGGAAGGATGGAGGGGTTCAGACAAGGTTTTCCAACTCCGTGCCTAAATGTCACTTTCACAGCGAAATAAGCCCAGTTTGGCCCTGTTCACTTTTGCTTAGCAGAGTCTGTATCTTCAAAACTAGACACTCTGCAGGCCTATAAGCTTGGCTGGGGGCAGAGAAGCAGAGTCTGAGCAGCTACAGGAAGGATGGAGGGGTTCAGACAAGGTTTTCCAACTCCGTGCCTAAATGTCACTTTCACAGCGAAATAAGCCCAGTTTGGCCCTGTTCACTTTTGCTTAGCAGAGTCTGTATCTTCAAAACTAGACACTCTGCAGGCCTATAAGCTTGGCTGGGGGCAGAGAAGCAGAGTCTGAGCAGCTACAGGAAGGATGGAGGGGTTCAGACAAGGTTTTCCAACTCCGTGCCTAAATGTCACTTTCACAGCGAAATAAGCCCAGTTTGGCCCTGTTCACTTTTGCTTAGCAGAGTCTGTATCTTCAAAACTAGACACTCTGCAGGCCTATAAGCTTGGCTGGGGGCAGAGAAGCAGAGTCTGAGCAGCTACAGGAAGGATGGAGGGGTTCAGACAAGGTTTTCCAACTCCGTGCCTAAATGTCACTTTCACAGCGAAATAAGCCCAGTTTGGCCCTGTTCACTTTTGCTTAGCAGAGTCTGTATCTTCAAAACTAGACACTCTGCAGGCCTATAAGCTTGGCTGGGGGCAGAGAAGCAGAGTCTGAGCAGCTACAGGAAGGATGGAGGGGTTCAGACAAGGTTTTCCAACTCCGTGCCTAAATGTCACTTTCACAGCGAAATAAGCCCAGTTTGGCCCTGTTCACTTTTGCTTAGCAGAGTCTGTATCTTCAAAACTAGACACTCTGCAGGCCTATAAGCTTGGCTGGGGGCAGAGAAGCAGAGTCTGAGCAGCTACAGGAAGGATGGAGGGGTTCAGACAAGGTTTTCCAACTCCGTGCCTAAATGTCACTTTCACAGCGAAATAAGCCCAGTTTGGCCCTGTTCACTTTTGCTTAGCAGAGTCTGTATCTTCAAAACTAGACACTCTGCAGGCCTATAAGCTTGGCTGGGGGCAGAGAAGCAGAGTCTGAGCAGCTACAGGAAGGATGGAGGGGTTCAGACAAGGTTTTCCAACTCCGTGCCTAAATGTCACTTTCACAGCGAAATAAGCCCAGTTTGGCCCTGTTCACTTTTGCTTAGCAGAGTCTGTATCTTCAAAACTAGACACTCTGCAGGCCTATAAGCTTGGCTGGGGGCAGAGAAGCAGAGTCTGAGCAGCTACAGGAAGGATGGAGGGGTTCAGACAAGGTTTTCCAACTCCGTGCCTAAATGTCACTTTCACAGCGAAATAAGCCCAGTTTGGCCCTGTTCACTTTTGCTTAGCAGAGTCTGTATCTTCAAAACTAGACACTCTGCAGGCCTATAAGCTTGGCTGGGGGCAGAGAAGCAGAGTCTGAGCAGCTACAGGAAGGATGGAGGGGTTCAGACAAGGTTTTCCAACTCCGTGCCTAAATGTCACTTTCACAGCGAAATAAGCCCAGTTTGGCCCTGTTCACTTTTGCTTAGCAGAGTCTGTATCTTCAAAACTAGACACTCTGCAGGCCTATAAGCTTGGCTGGGGGCAGAGAAGCAGAGTCTGAGCAGCTACAGGAAGGATGGAGGGGTTCAGACAAGGTTTTCCAACTCCGTGCCTAAATGTCACTTTCACAGCGAAATAAGCCCAGTTTGGCCCTGTTCACTTTTGCTTAGCAGAGTCTGTATCTTCAAAACTAGACACTCTGCAGGCCTATAAGCTTGGCTGGGGGCAGAGAAGCAGAGTCTGAGCAGCTACAGGAAGGATGGAGGGGTTCAGACAAGGTTTTCCAACTCCGTGCCTAAATGTCACTTTCACAGCGAAATAAGCCCAGTTTGGCCCTGTTCACTTTTGCTTAGCAGAGTCTGTATCTTCAAAACTAGACACTCTGCAGGCCTATAAGCTTGGCTGGGGGCAGAGAAGCAGAGTCTGAGCAGCTACAGGAAGGATGGAGGGGTTCAGACAAGGTTTTCCAACTCCGTGCCTAAATGTCACTTTCACAGCGAAATAAGCCCAGTTTGGCCCTGTTCACTTTTGCTTAGCAGAGTCTGTATCTTCAAAACTAGACACTCTGCAGGCCTATAAGCTTGGCTGGGGGCAGAGAAGCAGAGTCTGAGCAGCTACAGGAAGGATGGAGGGGTTCAGACAAGGTTTTCCAACTCCGTGCCTAAATGTCACTTTCACAGCGAAATAAGCCCAGTTTGGCCCTGTTCACTTTTGCTTAGCAGAGTCTGTATCTTCAAAACTAGACACTCTGCAGGCCTATAAGCTTGGCTGGGGGCAGAGAAGCAGAGTCTGAGCAGCTACAGGAAGGATGGAGGGGTTCAGACAAGGTTTTCCAACTCCGTGCCTAAATGTCACTTTCACAGCGAAATAAGCCCAGTTTGGCCCTGTTCACTTTTGCTTAGCAGAGTCTGTATCTTCAAAACTAGACACTCTGCAGGCCTATAAGCTTGGCTGGGGGCAGAGAAGCAGAGTCTGAGCAGCTACAGGAAGGATGGAGGGGTTCAGACAAGGTTTTCCAACTCTGTGCCTAAATGTCACTTTCACAGCGAAATAAGCCCAGTTTGGCCCTGTTCACTTTTGCTTAGCAGAGTCTGTATCTTCAAAACTAGACACTCTGCAGGCCTATAAGCTTGGCTGGGGGCAGAGAAGCAGAGTCTGAGCAGCTACAGGAAGGATGGAGGGGTTCAGACAAGGTTTTCCAACTCCGTGCCTAAATGTCACTTTCACAGCGAAATAAGCCCAGTTTGGCCCTGTTCACTTTTGCTTAGCAGAGTCTGTATCTTCAAAACTAGACACTCTGCAGGCCTATAAGCTTGGCTGGGGGCAGAGAAGCAGAGTCTGAGCAGCTACAGGAAGGATGGAGGGGTTCAGACAAGGTTTTCCAACTCCGTGCCTAAATGTCACTTTCACAGCGAAATAAGCCCAGTTTGGCCCTGTTCACTTTTGCTTAGCAGAGTCTGTATCTTCAAAACTAGACACTCTGCAGGCCTATAAGCTTGGCTGGGGGCAGAGAAGCAGAGTCTGAGCAGCTACAGGAAGGATGGAGGGGTTCAGACAAGGTTTTCCAACTCCGTGCCTAAATGTCACTTTCACAGCGAAATAAGCCCAGTTTGGCCCTGTTCACTTTTGCTTAGCAGAGTCTGTATCTTCAAAACTAGACACTCTGCAGGCCTATAAGCTTGGCTGGGGGCAGAGAAGCAGAGTCTGAGCAGCTACAGGAAGGATGGAGGGGTTCAGACAAGGTTTTCCAACTCCGTGCCTAAATGTCACTTTCACAGCGAAATAAGCCCAGTTTGGCCCTGTTCACTTTTGCTTAGCAGAGTCTGTATCTTCAAAACTAGACACTCTGCAGGCCTATAAGCTTGGCTGGGGGCAGAGAAGCAGAGTCTGAGCAGCTACAGGAAGGATGGAGGGGTTCAGACAAGGTTTTCCAACTCCGTGCCTAAATGTCACTTTCACAGCGAAATAAGCCCAGTTTGGCCCTGTTCACTTTTGCTTAGCAGAGTCTGTATCTTCAAAACTAGACACTCTGCAGGCCTATAAGCTTGGCTGGGGGCAGAGAAGCAGAGTCTGAGCAGCTACAGGAAGGATGGAGGGGTTCAGACAAGGTTTTCCAACTCCGTGCCTAAATGTCACTTTCACAGCGAAATAAGCCCAGTTTGGCCCTGTTCACTTTTGCTTAGCAGAGTCTGTATCTTCAAAACTAGACACTCTGCAGGCCTATAAGCTTGGCTGGGGGCAGAGAAGCAGAGTCTGAGCAGCTACAGGAAGGATGGAGGGGTTCAGACAAGGTTTTCCAACTCCGTGCCTAAATGTCACTTTCACAGCGAAATAAGCCCAGTTTGGCCCTGTTCACTTTTGCTTAGCAGAGTCTGTATCTTCAAAACTAGACACTCTGCAGGCCTATAAGCTTGGCTGGGGGCAGAGAAGCAGAGTCTGAGCAGCTACAGGAAGGATGGAGGGGTTCAGACAAGGTTTTCCAACTCCGTGCCTAAATGTCACTTTCACAGCGAAATAAGCCCAGTTTGGCCCTGTTCACTTTTGCTTAGCAGAGTCTGTATCTTCAAAACTAGACACTCTGCAGGCCTATAAGCTTGGCTGGGGGCAGAGAAGCAGAGTCTGAGCAGCTACAGGAAGGATGGAGGGGTTCAGACAAGGTTTTCCAACTCCGTGCCTAAATGTCACTTTCACAGCGAAATAAGCCCAGTTTGGCCCTGTTCACTTTTGCTTAGCAGAGTCTGTATCTTCAAAACTAGACACTCTGCAGGCCTATAAGCTTGGCTGGGGGCAGAGAAGCAGAGTCTGAGCAGCTACAGGAAGGATGGAGGGGTTCAGACAAGGTTTTCCAACTCCGTGCCTAAATGTCACTTTCACAGCGAAATAAGCCCAGTTTGGCCCTGTTCACTTTTGCTTAGCAGAGTCTGTATCTTCAAAACT
>NW_027637656.1:5000-17500 GCF_951216825.1 Electrona antarctica
AGCTGAATTAGAAAAAAAAAAGCCAAAACTATAATGAAAAAACCAAAGCTATTATAACCTTGGTCTCATGTCGCGCAGCTGCGTCTAGATTCTCCCGGCGGATCCTGCCGGGAGCTGCCGATGCCATAGAAAGCATAGGTGGACCCCAGGCTATTATTATTGTGATGTGACAATAAAGATTGATTATTGATTATTGAGTTTGACCAGATGAAGAGCCGTGGCTCGAAACGTTGTCAATAAAGTCTAACATTTGGAGCAGATGAGATATTGAGTGTGCAGGTTTTATTTAATTTTAGTCAACACTTAACACTCCATAATACGATTTACCCATATTTAATCAAATATTCTACGCTGCCGAGATTGTTTTATTACCTTTAGATCATACGCTGAAGTATCTGGGCGTTATTACCTTTAGATCATACGCTGAAGTATCTGGGCGTTATTACCTTTAGATCATACACTGAAGTATCTGGGCTTTATTACCTTTAGATCATACACTGAAGTATCTGGGCGTTATTACCTTTAGATCATACACTGAAGTATCTGGGCGTTATTACCTTTAGATCATACACTGAAGTATCTGGGCGTTATTACCTTTAGATCATACGCTGAAGTATCTGGGCGTTATTACCTTTAGATCATACGCTGAAGTATCTGGGCGTTATTACCTTTAGATCATACACTGAAGTATCTGGGCGTTATTACCTTTAGATCATACGCTGAAGTATCTGGGCGTTATTACCTTTAGATCATACACTGAAGTATCTGGGCGTTATTACCTTTAGATCATACACTGAAGTATCTGGGCGTTATTACCTTTAGATCATACACTGAAGTATCTGGGCGTTATTACCTTTAGATCATACACTGAAGTATCTGGGCTTTATTACCTTTAGATCATACGCTGAAGTATCTGGGCTTTATTACCTTTAGGTCATACACTGAAGTATCTGGGCGTTATTACCTTTAGATCATACACTGAAGTATCTGGGCTTTATTACCTTTAGATCATACACTGAAGTATCTGGGCTTTATTACCTTTAGATCATACACTGAAGTATCTGGGCGTTATTACCTTTAGATCATACACTGAAGTATCTGGGCGTTATTACCTTTAGATCATACGCTGAAGTATCTGGGCGTTATTACCTTTAGATCATACACTGAAGTATCTGGGCTTTATTACCTTTAGATCATACACTGAAGTATCTGGGCTTTATTACCTTTAGATCATACGCTGAAGTATCTGGGCTTTATTACCTTTAGATCATACGCTGAAGTATCTGGGCTTTATTACCTTTAGGTCATACACTGAAGTATCTGGGCGTTATTACCTTTAGATCATACACTGAAGTATCTGGGCTTTATTACCTTTAGATCATACGCTGAAGTATCTGGGCTTTATTACCTTTAGGTCATACACTGAAGTATCTGGGCGTTATTACCTTTAGATCATACGCTGAAGTATCTGGGCGTTATTACCTTTAGATCATACACTGAAGTATCTGGGCGTTATTACCTTTAGATCATACACTGAAGTATCTGGGCTTTTGATTGTTTTATTACCTTTAGATCATACGCTGAAGGCTTTTGATCGACGGAAATCCGTCGAAAATAGGTTGCTCCGTCTGTTTGCTTCTATCGCACCACCCGCCATCTTGGTACGCCACAAAACGGGTGCATAAGACCACATTCCATGAGGCCGTGTCATCCATCTTGGTACGCCACAAAACGGGTGCATAAGACCACATTCCATGAGGCCATCTTGGTACGCCACAAAACGGGTGCATAAGACCACATTCCATGAGGCCGTGTCACCCGCCATCTTGGTACGCCACAAAACGGGTGCATAAGACCACATTCCATGAGGCCGTGTCACCCGCCATCTTGGTACGCCACAAAACGGATGCATAAGACCACATTCCATGAGGCTGTGTCATCCGTTCACTTGCATTGGACTCAATTTCCCAGAAGCCCTAGCAGCCCAGTGCATGGGTCGATTTCCGGTTTCGACATCATAACAAGAAGCTCCTTCCACCAGCTCCGCAGCAAAGACGGAGTTTATTTTTAATTATTAAGATACAGCGAATTAAACGCATTAAACAAATAGCGGGAATGTCATAGTATGCAGCGGCGGTACACTGGAGTAAACAATTAGCCGTCAAACTGTTAGTGAAACAAAGTGTTTAAAAGTGTTTTCAGCAACAGGAGAACTAGCATGAAGGCTGAACGGTGCCTTATTGAGGAAAACTAGGATATGTCCAGAAATAATGCAGGAAAAGCCTGACGTGTTGGAACGGGAAATCTGTCCTGCTCCTAATTATAAGGGTCCATTTGGTTCCTAACTATCATTTAGCTGGGGGGACCCCCTGGAACTCCCTCAAGGACCCCTATAGGACCCACGTTGGGGTCGGGGCGGTACCCGGGGTGCCTATAGGACCCCTATAGGACCCACGTTGGGGTCGGGGCGGTACCCGGGGTGCCTATAGGACCCCTATAGGACCCACGTTGGGGTCGGGGCGGTACCCGGGGCGGTACCCGGGGTGCCTATAGGACCCCTATAGGACCCACGTTGGGGTCGGGGCGGTACCCGGGGTGCCTATAGGACCCACGTTGGGGTCGGGCGGTACCCGGGGTGCTCTAGGACCCCTATAGGACCCACGTTGGGGTCGGGGCGGTACCCGGGGCGGTACCCGGGGTGCCTATAGGACCCACGTTGGGGTCGGGGCGGTACCCGGGGTGCCTATAGGACCCACGTTGGGGTCGGGCGGTACCCGGGGTGCTCTAGGACCCCTATAGGACCCACGTTGGGGTCGGGGCGGTACCCGGGGTGCCTCAAGGACCCCTATAGGACCCACGTTGGGGTCGGGCGGTACCCGGGGTGCCTCAAGGACCCCTATAGGACCCACGTTGGGGTCGGGGCGGTACCCGGGGTGCCTATAGGACCCACGTTGGGGTCGGGGCGGTACCCGGGGTGCCTATAGGACCCACGTTGGGGTCGGGCGGTAACCGGGGTGGGGGCGGGGCGGTACCCGGGGTGCCGATTCCATTCATCTTGACATTCTTAATTACTTGCGATTCGGTTCGATATTGCAATGTATTGTTTTTTTTCTCTCCCCCATGAACTTACTGTGCTTTTTTACTAGAGCAGATTCAGAGCAGAGACCCTAACCCTAACCCTTACTAGAGCAGAGTGGTATTCAGTTACTAGAGCAGATTCAGAGCAGAGTATTTAACTAGAGCAGAGTGGTATTCAGTTACTAGAGCAGATTCAGAGCAGAGTATTTAACTAGAGCAGAGTGGTATTCAGTTACTAGAGCAGATTCAGAGCAGAGTATTTAACTAGAGCAGAGTGGTATTCAGTTACTAGAGCAGATTCAGAGCAGAGTATTTAACTAGAGCAGAGTGGTATTCAGTTACTAGAGCAGATTCAGAGCAGAGTATTTAACTAGAGCAGAGTGGTATTCAGTTACTAGAGCAGATGCAGAGCAGAGTATTTAACTAGAGCAGAGTGGTATTCAGTTACTAGAGCAGATTCAGAGCAGAGTATTTAACTAGAGCAGAGTGGTATTCAGTTACTAGAGCAGATTCAGAGCAGAGTATTTAACTAGAGCAGAGTGGTATTCAGTTACTAGAGCAGATGCAGAGCAGAGTATTTAACTAGAGCAGAGTGGTATTCAGTTACTAGAGCAGATTCAGAGCAGAGTATTTAACTAGAGCAGAGTGGTATTCAGTTACTAGAGCAGATTCAGAGCAGAGTATTTAACTAGAGCAGAGTGGTATTCAGTTACTAGAGCAGATGCAGAGCAGAGTATTTAACTAGAGCAGAGTGGTATTCAGTTACTAGAGCAGATTCAGAGCAGAGTATTTAACTAGAGCAGAGTGGTATTCAGTTACTAGAGCAGATTCAGAGCAGAGTATTTAACTAGAGCAGAGTGGTATTCAGTTACTAGAGCAGATTCAGAGCAGAGTATTTAACTAGAGCAGAGTGGTATTCAGTGATCTGCTATTTAACTAGAGCAGAGTGGTATTCAGTGATCTGCTATTTAACTAGAGCAGAGTGGTATTCAGTTACTAGAGCAGATGCAGAGCAGAGTATTTAACTAGAGCAGAGTGGTATTCAGTTACTAGAGCAGATGCAGAGCAGAGTATTTTACTAGAGCAGAGTGGTATTCAGTGATCTGCTATTTTACTAGAGCAGAGTGGTATTCAGTGATCTGCTATTTTACTAAAGCAGAGTGGTATTCAGTGATCTTTTACTAGAGCAGATTGGTATTCAGTGATCTTTTACTAGAGCAGAGTGGTATTCACTGATCTTTTACTAGAGCAGAGTGGTATTCACTGATCTTTTACTAGAGCAGAGTGGTATTCACTGATCTTTTACTAGAGCAGAGTGGTATTCACTGATCTTTTACTAGAGCAGAGTGGTATTCACTGATCTTTTACTAGAGCAGAGTGGTATTCACTGATCTGCTATTTTTCAACGGTTACCTTTAACTCATTCTGGACGGGAACCCCTTTTGGTGTTTTAACTAAGCATTATTGTTATATTGTTATATTGCCTAAAGTCGGCTCTTCAGTGCTACTGAAAACGTCTGACGAGCCGAAATCATTTCGGCACTACAGCGGAGTATGAATCGGCCCTTAGATATAGACAGAGTTATGCAGGCTGTGTTCACTTCATGGGGCTTCAGTCCAATGGAGGCTCTCCTACATAGACTCCTATTGGCTTCAGTCCAATGGAGGCTCTCCTACATAGACTTCTATTGGCTTCAGTCCAATGGAGGCTCTCCTACATAGACTTCTATTGGCTTCAGTCCAATGGAGGCTCTCCTACATAGACTTCTATAGGCTTCAGTCCAATGGAGGCTCTCCTACATAGACTTCTATTGGCTTCAGTCCAATGGAGGCTCTCCTACATAGACTTCTATTGGCTTCAGTCCAATGGAGGCTCTCCTACATAGACTTCTATTGGCTTCAGTCCAATGGAGGCTCTCCTACATAGACTTCTATTGGCTTCAGTCCAATGGAGGCTCTCCTACATAGACTTCTATTGGCTTCAGTCCAATGGAGGCTCTCCTACATAGACTTATATTGGCTTCAGTCCAATGGAGGCTCTCCTACATAGACTTCTATTGGCTTCAGTCCAATGGAGGCTCTCCTACATAGACTTCTATTGGCTTCAGTCCAATGGAGGCTCTCCTACATAGACTTCTATTGGCTTCAGTCCAATGGAGGCTCTCCTACATAGACTTCTATTGGCTTCAGTCCAATGGAGGCTCTCCTACATAGACTTCTATTGGCTTCAGTCCAATGGAGGCTCTCCTACATAGACTTCTATTGGCTTCAGTCCAATGGAGGCTCTCCTACATAGACTTATATTGGCTTCAGTCCAATGGAGGCTCTCCTACATAGACTTCTATTGGCTTCAGTCCAATGGAGGCTCTCCTACATAGACTCCTATTGGCTTCAGTCCAATGGAGGCTCTCCTACATACAGACTTCTATTGGCTTCAGTCCAATGGAGGCTCTCCTACATAGACTTCATGGGGCTTCAGTCCAATGGAGGCTCTCCTACATAGACTTCTATTGGCTTCAGTCCAATGGATGCTCTCCTACATAGACTTCTATTGGCTTCAGTCCAATGGAGGCTCTCCTACATAGACTTCTATTGGCTTCAGTCCAATGGAGGCTCTCCTACATAGACTTCTATTGGCTTCAGTCCAATGGAGGCTCTTCTACATAGACTTCTATTGGCTTCAGTCCAATGGAGGCTCTCCTACATAGACTTCTATTGGATTCAGTCCAATGGAGGGTCTCCTACATAGACTTCTATTGGCTTCAGTCCAATGGAGGCTCTCCTACATAGACTTCTATTGGCTTCAGTCCAATGGAGGCTCTCCTCCATAGACTTCTATTGGCTTCAGTCCAATGGAGGCTCTCCTACATAGACTTATATTGGCTTCAGTCCAATGGAGGCTCTTCTACATAGACTTATATTGGCTTCAGTCCAATGGAGGCTCTTCTACATAGACTTCTATTGGCTTCAGTCCAATGGAGGCTCTTCTACATAGACTTCTATTGGCTTCAGTCCAATGGAGGCTCTTCTACATAGACTTCTATTGGCTTCAGTCCAATGGAGGCTCTCCTACATAGACTTCTATTGGCTTCAGTCCAATGGAGGCTCTCTTACATATACTCCTATTGGCTTCAGTCCAATGGAGGCTCTCCTACATAGACTTCTATTGGCTTCAGTCCAATGGAGGCTCTACTACATAGACTCCTATTGGCTTCAGTCCAATGGAGGCTCTCCTACATAGACTTCTATTGGCTTCAGTCCAATGGAGGCTCTCCTACATAGACTTATATTGGCTTCAGTCCAATGGAGGCTCTCCTACATAGACTTCTATTGACTTCAGTCCAATGGAGGCTCTCCTACATAGACTTCTATTGGCTTCAGTCCAATGGAGGCTCTCCTACATAGACTTCTATTGGCTTCAGTCCAATGGAGGCTCTCCTACATAGACTCATATAGGCTTCAGTCCAATGGAGGCTCTCCTACATAGACTTCTATAGGCTTCAGTCCAATGGAGGCTCTCCTACATAGACTTCTATAGGCTTCAGTCCAATGGAGGCTCTCCTACATAGACTTCTATTGGCTTCAGTCCAATGGAGGCTCTCCTACATAGACTTCTATTGGCTTCAGTCCGATGGAGGCTCTCCTACATAGACTTATATTGGCTTCAGTCCAATGGAGGCTCTCCTACATAGACTTCTATTGGCTTCAGTCCAATGAAGGCTCTCCTACATAGACTTCTATTGGCTTCAGTCCAATGGAGGCTCTCCTACGTAGACTTCTATTGGCTTCAGTCCAATGGAGGCTCTCCTACATAGACTTCTATTGGCTTCAGTCCAATGGAGGCTCTCCTACGTAGACTTCTATTGGCTTCAGTCCAATGGAGGCTCTCCTACATAGACTTCTATTGGCTTCAGTCCAATGGAGGCTCTCCTACATAGACTTCTATTGGCTTCAGTCCAATGGAGGCTCTCCTACATAGACTTCTATAGGCTTCAGTCCAATGGAGGCTCTCCTACATAGACTTCTATTGGCTTCAGTCCAATGGAGGCTCTCCTACGTAGACTTCTATTGGCTTCAGTCCAATGGAGGCTCTCCTACATAGACTTCTATTGGCTTCAGTCCAATGGAGGCTCTCCTACATAGACTTCTATAGGCTTCAGTCCAATGAAGGCTCTCCTACATAGACTTCTATTGGCTTCAGTCCAATGGAGGCTCTCCTACGTAGACTTCTATTGGCTTCAGTCCAATGGAGGCTCTCCTACATAGACTTCTATTGGCTTCAGTCCAATGGAGGCTCTCCTACATAGACTTCTATTGGCTTCAGTCCAATGGAGGCTCTCCTACGTAGACTTCTATTGGCTTCAGTCCAATGGAGGCTCTCCTACGTAGACTTCTATTGGCTTCAGTCCAATGGAGGCTCTCCTACATAGACTTCTATTGGCTTCAGTCCAATGGAGGCTCTCCTACATAGACTTCTATTGGCTTCAGTCCAATGGAGGCTCTCCTACATAGACTTCTATTGGCTTCAGTCCAATGGAGGCTCTCCTACATAGACTCCTATTGGCTTCAGTCCAATGGAGGCTCTCCTACATAGACTTCTATTGGCTTCAGTCCAATGGAGGCTCTCCTACGTAGACTTCTATTGGCTTCAGTCCAATGGAGGCTCTCCTACATAGACTTCTATTGGCTTCAGTCCAATGGAGGCTCTCCTACATAGACTTCTATTGGCTTCAGTCCAATGGAGGCTCTCCTACATAGACTTCTATTGGCTTCAGTCCAATGGAGGCTCTCCTACATAGACAAGT
Organism: Electrona antarctica; assembly: GCF_951216825.1. Lineage (NCBI taxonomy): Eukaryota > Metazoa > Chordata > Actinopteri > Myctophiformes > Myctophidae > Electrona > Electrona antarctica. The sequence goes on from NW_027637656.1 coordinate 12,884, forward strand.
CCTGGAGACAGAAATGCATTGGACTCAGGCAACAGCCCAGCTTTAATGATCCTAAATCCCTTTATTGTACATCGTTTTGTAGTAATAGTACAACATAAACATGAAAGACACTTTAGTTGTCACTGTACAATACTTTAAAACAGTTGTCATGTTGCACACATGCTTAAAATATCTCTTGTTTGCGCCGCCCTCGTTGGAAACAATGTATTTCCAACTCTAGCTTGTCCCTCTCCAGGCTGCATGGACAGCACTCGAGCTCTCGGTTTCTGCCCCCTCAATGTCCTAACTCTTAGATGGCTCTGATCATCATCAGTAACAGTGGTGTGGTTTCTCCTCCAGTTCATCAGTAACAGTGGTGTGGTTTCTCCTGCAGTTCATCATCATCAGCTTCCTGGCGTTCCCTCCAGAGGTGAGGCTGTTCGACTACAACTACCCTCCCTGGACCAACGTGCTGGGCTACTGCATCGGAGTGTCCTCCTTCATCTGTGTGCCGAGCTACATGCTGTACCACCTGCTGCGTGCCACGGGAACCTTTAAACAGGTCTGTACCACCTTTAAACAGGTCTGTACCACCTATAGACAGGTCTGTACCTCCTATAGACAGGTCTGTACCACCTTTAAACAGGTCTGTACCACCTTTAAACAGGTCTGTACCACCTTTAAACAGGTCTGTACCTCCTATAGACAGGTCTGTATCTCCTATAGACAGGTCTGTACCTCCTATAGACAGGGCTGTACCTCCTATAGACAGGGCTGTACCTCCTATAGAAAGGTCTGTATCTCCTATAGACAGGTCTGTATCTCCTATAGACAGGTCTGTACCTCCTATAGACAGGTCTGTACCACCTTTAAACAGGTCTGTACCTCCTATAGACAGGTCTGTACCTCCTATAGACAGGTCTGTACCTCCTATAGACAGGTCTGTACTTATTGTAAGTCGCTTTGGATAAAAGCGTCTGCTAAATGACTGTAATGTAATGTAATGTAATGTAATGTACCTCCAGGTCTGTACCTCCTATAGACAGGTCTGTACCTCCAGGTCTGTACCTCCTATAGACAGGTCTGTACCTCCAGGTCTGTACCTCCTATAGACAGGTCTGTACCTCCAGGTCTGTACCTCCTATAGACAGGTCTGTACCTCCAGGTCTGTACCTCCTATAGACAGGTCTGTACCTCCAGGTACAAAATGCTGCTAAACTTGAGGTTTACGGCAAAATACAGTGGCCATAATTGCCCGTTAACTCCTCTTTTCACGCAGTGCACTGTCCCACTTGGACTATGTTATGCTAACGAGCGACAGCTAACGATACGATTGGATCAAAACATGGATTAAAGAATATAAACCCCTGGATAACGTTACGCTGCGGTTCTGGCAGGCGAGACGATTAATTTAACACCGTTTTCTAAGCTTGTGGCGGGTTAATCATAAGGGTCCATTTGGTTCCTAACTATCATTTAGCTGGGGACCCCCTGGAACTCCCTCAGGGACCCCTGGGGGTCCCCGGGAACCACTGCCATAGAGGGTTGGGACGACACACACGCACACGCACACACACACAGTTCATGCACTCAGCGGTAACAGTGACACACACACGTGTGTGGACTCTCTGAAAATGACAATAAGCACGTGCACACACACGCACGCGCACACACACACACACACGCACACACACACACACACACACACACACACACACACACACACACACACACACACACACACACACACACACACACACACACACACACACACACAGACACACACACACACAGACACATCAAAGGGAAGGGTGTGCAGTGTGTGTTGACACTGCTGCCAGCGCACAATGACACTGACACACTCTGTCAACGTGTGTGTGTGAGGCGGTGGTCAGGTGGTTGAAGAGTGTGTGTGTGTGTGTGTGTGTGTGTGTGTGTGTGTGTGTGTGTGTGTGTGTGTGTGTGTGTGTGTGTGTGTGTGTGTGTGTGTGTGTGTGTGTGTGTGTGTGTGTGTGTGTGTGTGTGTGTGTGTGTGTGTGTGCGCGCGTGCATGTAGAGTGAACAAAGACAGAGGCCAGCCACAGGTCAGAATGGTGTGTGTGTGTGTGTGTGTGTGTGTGTGTGTGTGTGTGTGTGTGTGTGTGTGTGTGTGTGTGTGTGTGTGTGTGTGTGTGTGTGTGTGTGTGTGTGTGTGTGTGTGTGTGTGTGTGTGTGTGTGTGTGTGTACACTGCAGACAGTTCAACAGGCTTGTTTTGTTTAAAGTGAGAAATCTTTTTTTTTCTTTTTTGCTTTAAAGGTATTGTTCCTTTTGTACGTGTGCAATAGTTAACTCTCTCTCTCTCGCTCTCTCTCTCTCTCTCTCTCTCTCTCTCTCCGTGTCTCTCTCTCCGTGTCTCTCTCTCTCTCTCTCTCCGTGTCTCTCTCTCTCTCTCTCTCTCTCTCTCTCTCTCTCTCCGTCTCTCTCTCTCTCTCTCTCTCTCCGTCTCTCTCTCTCCGTCTCTCTCTCTCCGTCTCTCTCTCTCTCTCTCTCTCTCTCTCTCTCTCTCTCTCTCTCTCCGTTTCTCTCTCTCTCCGTGTCTCTCTCTCTCTCTCTCTCTCTCTCTCTCTCTCTCTCTCTCCCTGTGTCTCTCTATGTCTCTCGCCCAGCGCCTGCTGAAGAGCATCACTCCTCTGCCCAGCGCTGCGGGTCACCGAGACCTGATCATCACCAACGCTGTGTGACACAGTGGCGCCATCTGGTGGCCACCACACCAAACAACATCTGGTGGCCACCACGCCAAACAACATCTGGACAAGGGGGCTATGCGCACGCACGCACGCACGCACGCACGCACCTCTGGCTCTTCCTCTGTTTATTTTGAGTCACATTTTAGTCGTCCGAAAAGGTTTTAGGCCTACTGCTAGTCCAGTTTTAGTCGAGTAAATATAAGGTCGTCATGAATCTGCAGTTGATTTATTACTATTGATTTCTTTACTAAAATAAGTATTTTTGACGTCCTCATGATTTTACATTAAGGTTGTGTGCTGAAAATAGACGATCGCAAGCGCGACGCGCCTTTTCATTTCAACACGGCCAGTTTAGTGGCATCAAAATGGCGGCAAATGGATACGGTGGATTTGGTTCTGAAGGACCACGGCAGGTCTGTAACTCTGAGAGTGTTCAAATGGAACCGAATGGACCCGTACGGGTCCATTCGGTTCCATTTGAACACTGTCAGAGTTAAGGGGGGGGGGGGGGGGGGGGGGACCATTCAGCCTCCAGGAAGAAACCCTAAAAGCAAAGGGTTCTCTCAGAGTTCAAAGGGTTCTCTCAGAGTTCAGAGGGTTCTCTCAGAGTTCAAAGGGTTCTCTCAGAGTTCAAAGGGTTCTCTCAGAGTTCAAAGGGTTCTCTCAGAGTTCAAAGGGTTCTCTCAGAGTTCAGAGGGTTCTCTCAGAGTTCAAAGGGTTCTCTCAGAGTTCAAAGGGTTCTCTCAGAGTTCAAAGGGTTCTCTCAGAGTTCAGAGGGTTCTCTCAGAGTTCAAAGGGTTCTCTCAGAGTTCAGAGGGTTCTCTCAGAGTTCAGAGGGTTCTCTCAGAGTTCAAAGGGTTCTCTCAGAGTTCAAAGGGTTCTCTCAGAGTTCAAAGGGTTCTCTCAGAGTTCAAAGGGTTCTCTCAGAGTTCAAAGGGTTCTCTCAGGGTTCAGAGGGTTCTCTCAGAGTTCAAAGGGTTCTCTCAGAGTTCAGAGGGTTCTCTCAGAGTTCAAAGGGTTCTCTCAGAGTTCAGAGGGTTCTCTCAGAGTTCAAAGGGTTCTCTCAGAGTTCAGAGGGTTCTCTCAGAGTTCAGAGGGTTCTCTCAGGGTTCAGAGGGTTCTCTCAGAGTTCAAAGGGTTCTCTCAGAGTTCAGAGGGTTCTCTCAGAGTTCAGAGGGTTCTCTCAGAGTTCAAAGGGTTCTCTCAGAGTTCAGAGGGTTCTCTCAGAGTTCAAAGGGTTCTCTCAGAGTTCAGAGGGTTCTCTCAGAGTTCAAAGGGTTCTCTCAGAGTTCAGAGGGTTCTCTCAGAGTTCAAAGGGTTCTCTCAGAGTTCAGAGGGTTCTCTCAGAGTTCAGAGGGTTCTCTCAGAGTAAAAAGGGTTCTCTCAGAGTTCAAAGGGTTCTCTCAGAGTTCAGAGGGTTCTCTCAGAGTTCAGAGGGTTCTCTCAGAGTTCAAAGGGTTCTCTCAGAGTTCAGAGGGTTCTCTCAGAGTTCAGAGGGTTCTCTCAGAGTAAAAAGGGTTCTCTCAGAGTTCAAAGGGTTCTCTCAGAGTTCAAAGGGTTCTCTCAGAGTTCAATCGGCACTCACAATTTCACTGTGTTCCCTGTGTGCGTTTGTGTGTGTGCGTGTGTGTGCGCACGTGTCCAGCTGTGCCTGTATACCTCAAACAACAGCTGTGTTCATAGTACTATTATTATATTATTATTATTATTATTATTATTATTATTATTATTATTATTATTATTACTATTATTATTATTATTATTATTATTATTATTATTATTATTATTATTATTATTATTATTATATTGTTCTCTCAGAGTTGTGTTCATAGTACTATTATTGCAATATAAGATGACATGTATTTATTTTAATTATCATATTCATTGCGGTCAAAATGTAATATTATGAT